>NC_021164.2:75860571-75869263 GCF_000331145.2 Cicer arietinum | reverse complement strand
TATTTATTTGAAGTTTTTGAATTTATTTATTATTTGAATATTGTTGGATTTATTTTTGTGTGTGAGAGGTTGTTGGGTTTTTATGTAAAGAATTGAATAATGTGATTAAAATTTATAAGTTTTGAGACATTCAAATATTAAATATATTTGCATCCAATTAAATTGTTATTGTTGTTATTTATAATTAGTAAAATAAAAAACAGAGTTATAATCGTCAACTCAACCCAATTCGTTCTTGCTCGGATCGGTTGGTTCGAGTTAAATGAAAAAAATACGGATTTAAAACCTAATCTGACCCAAAGATAATCGATCAATTTGGGAATTAAATTTTGTCAAAATCGATCAAACTCGCCCCGCGTACACCCCTAGTCCTTGCTTAATCTACCGTATGCTGAGTCACCATGTATATACTAGTATCTTTTATATAAAAAATATTCAAGTTATTTTATAAGATTCTGTCAAAAATAAAACAAAAAGGATTTTGCTAAAAAATAAATTATTTTCTAGAATCTGTTTGTATAATCTTAAAAAGGTGATATTATTTTTCAGAAAAAAAAGTATCTTATTATTAATAAAAAAAATATACTATTACTATGGTTAGTTCGAGTTAAATGAAACAAATACGAATTTGGAATTTAACCCAACCCAAAGATAATGATCGGTCGAGTATCGAATTTCATAAAAATTAACCAAACCCAACCCGCGTACACCCATGATCCTTGCTTAATCTTCCGTATGCTGAGTCAGCAGTACTAATAGATTTTTATATCAAAAGTATTTAAGTTATTTAATAAGATTCTGTAAAAAAATAAAATAAAAAAAGATTCTGTTAAAAAATAAATTAGTTCCTAAAATATGTTTGTATAATCTTAAAAGTGTGATATTATATTTCATAAAAAAAAATCTTATTAATAAAAAAGATATATGTTATTATTACTATGATTTGTCATAGATTTTCTTATATATTTAGGATTTATAAAAAAATCTTATTTAGATTCTCTTAAATCTGTTTGTCATATTTAACACCACGTTGATTGTATAAAAAAATATAGATACTAGATGAAGTATATAGTAAAAAGAGATATTATTCAAATCATAAAGAACTCTTTTATTTAAATTATTGTAATTTTAATTTTATAATATAAAATTTGAGATATATAGTTAATTATTAAATCATGATTTTAACGACCACATAATGAAATAATAAACAAATCAGTTGTTAAAAGTATTTTTGAGACATAATTGGCTTTAGGTAAAGCACCGAGAATTTTGAAGTTACGCCCCTTTTTTTTTTTTTTTAGTGTATGTATTTGAAGATCCTTGAAATTTATTGTTGGTTTTACTTATGTACTTGAAGTTTTTGAATTTATTTATTATTTGAAAAATGTTGGATTTATTTTTGTGTGTGAGAGGTTGTTGGGTTTTTATGTAAAGAATTGAATAATGTGATTAAAATTTTATAAGTTTTGAGACATTCAAATATTAAATATATTTTCATCCAATTAAATTGTTATTGTTGTTATTTATATTTAGTAAAATAAAAAACAGAGTTATAATCGTCAACTCAACCCAATCCGTTCTTGCTCGGATCGGTTGGTTCGAGTTAAATGAAAAAAATACGAATTTAAAACCCAATCTGACCCAAAGATAATCGATCAATTTGAGAATTAAATTTTGTCAAAATCGATCAAACTCGCCCCGCGTACACCCCTAGTCCTTGCTTAATCTATCGTATGCTGCGTCGCCATGTATATACTAGTATCTTTTATATAAAAAAATATTTAAGTTATTTTATAAGATTCTGTCAAAAATAAAACAAAAAGGATTTTGCTTAAAAATAAATTATTTTCTAGAATCTGTTTGTATAATCTTAAAAAGGTGATATTATATTTCATAAAAAAAAAGGTATCTTATTATTAATAAAAAAAAATATCACTATTACTATGGTTAGTTCGAGTTAAATGAAACAAATACAGATTTAGAATTTAACCCAACCCAAAGATAATGATCGGTCGAGTATAGAATTTCGTAAAAATTAACCAAACCCAACCCCCGTAGACCCATGATCCTTGCTTAATCTACCGTATGCTGAGTCAGCAGTACTAATAGATTTTTATATCAAAAGTATTTAAGTTATTTAATAAGATTCTGTAAAAATATTAAATAAAAAAGATTCGGTTAAAAAATAAATTAATTCCTAAAATCTGTTTGTATAATCTTAAAAGTGTGATATTATATTTCATAAAAAAAAAATCTTATTAATAAAAAAAGATATATCTTATTATTACTATGATTTGTGATAGATTTTCTTATATATTTAGGATTTATAAAAAAATCTTATTTAGATTTTCTTAAATCTGTTTGTCATATTTAACACCACATTGATTGTATAAAAAAATATAGATACTAGATGAAGTACATAGTAAAAAGAGATATTTTTCAAATCATAAAGAACTCTTTTATTTAAATTATTGTAATTTTAAGTTTATAATATAAAATTTGAGATATATAGTTAATTATTAAATCATGATTTTAACAACCACATAATGAAATAATAAACAAATCAATTGTTAAAAGCATTTTTGAGACATAATTGGCTTTAGGTAAAGCACCGAGAAATTTGAAGTTACGCCACTTTTTTTTTTTTTTTTAGTGTATGTATTTGTAGATCTTTGAAATTTAGTGTTGGTTTTACTTATGTATTTGAAGTTTTTGAATTTATTTATTATTTGAAGATTGTTGGATTTATTTTTGTGTGTGAGAGGTTGTTGGGTTTTTATGTAAAGAATTGAATAATGTGATTAAAATTTATAAGTTTTGAGACATTCAAATATTAAATATATTTGCATCCAATTAAATTGTTATTGTTGTTATTTATAATTAGTAAAATAAAAAACAGAGTTATAATCGTCAACTCAACCCAATCCGTTCTTGCTCAGATCGGTTGGTTCGAGTTAAATGAAAAAAATACGGATTTAAAACCCAATCTGACCCAAAGATAATCGATCAATTTGGGAATTAAATTTTGTCAAAATCGATCAAAGTCGCCCCGCGTACACCCCTAGTCCTTGCTTAATCTACCGTATGCTGAGTCACCATGTATATACTAGTATCTTTTATATAAAAAATATTTAAGTTATTTTATAAGATTCTGTCAAAAATAAAACAAAAAGGATTTTGCTAAAAAATAAATTATTTTCTAGAATCTGTTTGTATAATCTTAAAAAGGTGATATTATATTTCATAAAAAAAAAAGTATCTTATTATTAATAAAAAAAATATCACTATTACTATGGTTAGTTCGAGTTAAATGAAACAAATACGAATTTGGAATTTAACCCAACCCAAAGATAATGATCGGTCGAGTATCGAATTTCATAAAAATTAACCAAACCCAACCCGCGTACACCCATGATCCTTGCTTAATCTACCGTATGTTGAGTCAGCAGTACTAATAAATTTTTATATCAAAAGTATTTTATTTATTTAATAAGATTATGTAAAAAATAAAATAAAAAAAGATTCTATTAAAAAATAAATTATTTCCTAAAATATGTTTGTATAATCTTAAAAGTGTGATATTATATTTCATAAAAAAAATCTTATTAATAAAAAAGATATATGTCATTATTACTATGATTTGTCATAGATTTTCTTATATATTTAGGATTTATAAAAAAATCTTATTTAGATTCTATTAAATCTGTTTGTCATATTTAACACCACATTGATTGTATAAAAAAATATAGATACTAGATGAAGTATATAGTAAAAAGAGATATTTTTCAAATCATAAAGAACTCTTTTATTTAAATTATTGTAATTTTAAGTTTATAATATAAAATTTGAGATATATAGTTAATTATTAAATCATGATTTTAACAACCACATAATGAAATAATAAACAAATCAATTGTTAAAAGTATTTTTGAGACATAATTGGCTTTAGGTAAAGCACCGAGAATTTTGAAGTTACGCCACTTTTTTTTTTAGTGTATGTATTTGAAGATCCTTGAAATTTAGTGTTTGTTTTACTTATGTACTTGAAGTTTTTGAATTTATTTATTATTTGAAGATTGTTGGATTTATTTTTGTGTGTGAGAGGTTGTTGGGTTTTTATGTAAAGAATTGAATAATGTGATTAAAATTTTATAAGTTTTGAGACATTCAAATATTAAATATATTTTCATCCAATTAAATTGTTATTGTTGTTATTTATATTTAGTAAAATAAAAAACAGAGTTATAATCGTCAACTCAACCCAATTCGTTCTTGCTCGGATCGGTTGGTTCGAGTTAAATGAAAAAAATACGGATTTAAAATCCAATATGACCCAAAGATAATCGATCAATTTGAGAATTAAATTTTGTCAAAATCGATCAAACTCGTCCCCCGTACACCCTTAGTCCTTGCTTAATCTACCGTATGCTGAGTCACCATGTATATACTAGTATCTTTTATATAAAAAATATTTAAGTTATTTTATAAGATTCTGTCAAAAATAAAACAAAAAAGATTTTGCTAAAAAATAAATTATTTTCTAGAATCTGTTTGTATAATCTTAAAAAGGTGATATTATATTTCATAAAAAAAAAGTATCTTATTATTAATAAAAAAAATATCACTATTACTATGGTTAGTTCGAGTTAAATGAAACAAATAAAAATAATGATTAGTCTAGTATCGAATTTCGTAAAAATTAACCAAACCCAACCCGCGTACACCCATGATCTTTGCTTAATCTACCGTATGTTGAGTCAGCAGTACTAATAAATTTTTATATCAAAAGTATTTAAGTTATTTAATAAGATTCTGTCAAAAATAAAATAAAAAAGATTCTATTAAAAAATAAATTATTTCCTAAAATCTGTTTATATAATCTTAAAAGTGTGATATTATATTTCATAAAAAAAAAACTTATTAATAAAAAAGATATATTTTATTATTACTATGATTTCTTATATATTTAGGATTAGGATTGAGTAAAAAAGATAGAGTCTCTTCTATAAATAGAGATTAATGTATCGCAAGAATACGCATATTTGACTTTAATAGTAATATTTTTGTCACAAGTTCAACAGATTAAAACAAAGGCTATGGATGAAGTGGGTAATTATTTGAGCAGAGAGGATGAATATGCATTGTCAATTTATCCTAAGGATGTTGTGGATCGATTGAAGAAAATGGTTGCTGATATACATAAAACTTTACAAGAGATTCAAAGTCACTATGTTGTTGATGTCAAAAAGATTGATTTTGATTTGGTGCCTGCGATATCTCAGACACCTTCTCTAAAGAAAACAGCAACACACCATGCTAGTGAATCAAGCAACCAATCTTATCATGAAACTAGGGGTCATCGTTGGACAGAGGATGAGCACAAGTTAGTTTTTATTTCTTTTATTTTTTTTTTTATTTTTATCTTTGCTTTCATATTAATGTGATTATTATTGACCACCATGTTATACTGTACTAATTTATTTTTTCTCATGTTGTAGTCTATAATATATGGTCCAATGCATTTGTTAGAACTGAATTAGTATATATATGTTTTCTGTAAGTCCTATTCTGAATTAAAGGCCATAACTAGCATGAGTATGATCAAATAGATGGAGAGTGAGTATTTTGAATCAAGAGATTCCAATTTCCAACTTTTTATATGACTGTCAATAACATTAATCATAAGATACTGAAGATGAAGAGTTGGTACCACTACCTGTCATAAAGGAAATTATGGTATCTATCTATCTTGTGCTGGAAGTTATGTATGTACTTAGGATTACTGGTTATATCAGTTTGTGGATTTTACATCTTTATGGTTGCTGAAGTTCATATAATGGATATGCTATGCTTTGTTTTACTTAATTATAAATTGGTTGAATAGGTTATTTATTGAGGGATTGGACAAGCATGGAAAGGGTGACTGGAAAAGTATATCAATGCACATGAGAACAAGAACACCTACACAAGTAGCAAGTCATGCTCAGAAATACTTCAATCATTGGAAGTCAATCAATGAGAATAAGAAAAGAAGGCGGCGACCGAGCATACACGATGTCACTCATCTGGAAAATAGAAATACTTCAGCACACCAACGACCAGTTATTGGCCAAACAAGCAATCCAACCCCTGGACACATGGATTATGGTTTTGGGTCTGTTCCTGAGACTGTTATTCCAGAGGCACTAATGAATTTGGGTCCTATGTCATATCCCATGCATCATTCATATACTCTATGATGAAGTGCTGATCAGAGGCCTATAGTGTGCATAGAAACATCAGTTAGCTTATAATTCTTTTTTTATATTCCTATCTTGTTGCTTATATGCAAACAAATCAATTATTTCAAATAAGTCATTGGATATATTTGACATCCTTGACAATAGGCAGGAATTAAGTTAGTTTAATTTGTAGGAACTTAGATGCTAATAGATATGCAAGTTACTGCATAGCCATCACATTATTCTTTTACAAAAGTGAAGGCTTAATTCAAACTGTTTGCAACATTTTTTTGATTGGTTGTCTAGTAAAAGGTGTTAATATTGGTTGTTTAGTTCCTACAAATGTAGAAGGCTTATTTCAAACTGTTTGCAACATTTTTTTTTATTGATTTTGAGATACCATATCAACTAAATACATGGCAAAAGAACTTTTAAAAAACTTAGAACAATTTTCACCAGAGCTCCATTTTAGAGTTATGTCTAAAGCTAGCTCAAGTCTAAGATGATAGTTAAGTTTATGTTAAATATGTTAATGGATCATGCATAATTCATGTTTTTAATGTTATTGAGCCACTCACATTATAGAGTATTGTAATTTTGTGATTTTAATCTCACACTTTTTAAACAGACAATTTCGATTGATTAGACTCAGACACTTTTAAAGGTTAAAAACGAATAATATTAAAAGTGAATTTTAATCCATTAACAAAATAAATTTTGAGGGTATGCCTTTGAAACACACAATTGAATTGTCTTTGTTAAAATTTAAAAACCCTTCCTTTAGGGTCTGGCAATGTTTCCTGGTCATACACCAATCCGGGCCTACCCATACAGATGCAAACATTGAAATTGAAACTTGGACATGCAAAAAGGAAGCAACGAACATTTCCTTTATCTTAAGGTTACATTATGGAGGCCACATTCACATACAAATGCCTCACCTCCTAGCTAGTCTGAATGTATAGATAGATACACATGCTGTAGTTAGGCTATTCACAATCTTTCAATTTTACTCTTCAAATTAAAATTCCACCCAATTTTCTTACACTCATTTAGCATTTTATTTATTTATTTAAAATCGGTATCTATTTTTCTATCGCATAATCAATATATCATATTATTCTTTTTATTTATAAAATTGTATACATCTTAAAAATGTACTAAATATTTATCTTCAAATTAAAATTATTCCCGTAAAGATATACATACACCACCTTTAAAAGGCTTTCTTTCTTTAAGAAATTATTTCATTTATATTTTTATCTTTAATTATAAACATCATTTGAGAAGAAAAAAAAATTGTCTTAAAATATAAATATTGTTTCAAATTATTAAGTGCATTGATTATTATTTTGCATACATTTTATTAATACTCTTATTTTATCTTAAAAAATAAAAAAGTCAAATCAAATTATTTATTATTATTTTTTGACTAAAAATTGAATATATTTATATATAAAGAGTATTTTAGAATTACCAACACACAACTAACAAATTAAATTAAGTATTTTTTATTAATATGAAAAATATACTAATATATTATACTTAGAGACCAAATTAGTGACATCTATTATTAAGACAAGGTTTTGCTTTATCATTTAGATCAAGAGGCCTAGTTAACAAAAATAAAAAATAAAAAGATCAAGAGGCCTTAATTTCTTTATAAATAGATAGATTGATTGTTTACAAATGTAAATTGTTTTGTTTGTAGGCAATATGTAAGTTCAATCTTAAATTACAGAGCCGACACCCAAAATTTCAACACAATATAATATAATATATAGTTTGAATATTTGATGATGTGAGAGAAAAAATAATATAAAAAACCAAAAATGTTTAAATATAAAGTGTTGAAAGAGACATTTACATATAAATTAATAAAATAACTTTTTGTGGTTTCTAACTTAATTTTAATTGTCATTTTGTTTATTTAATTATTTATGTCTTAAAAAATCAATAATATTATTTTTTTATAAAAATTTAAATAATTAATTATTATTTTTAAGTAAAACTCATAATATTTATCATCAAATTCAAGAAAATTCATATAGTTATCAAATCCATACATTAAATCTTTAAATAAACTAACATTTCCAACAACAACAATAACATCAACTAAAGAACTTCCACTTTAAGAATTGACCTCAAATCACCAAGATAATCTCAATCCATGAATTCAAAATATTTACATAACAAAAGTAGTACAGTGTTCCAGTTTAAAAATAAACGCAACCCAAAAGAAAGACATCCTTTCCCTCTGTGACAACCTAGTCTGATCATTTTACAAAACAACTTAAACACCCTGAGTGATCTCCACGCGCCCCGTGAGATCCTCCTAACGTAGCTGCAGTCAAGCGTTCCCATCTCCATTCCCGTCCGTAGGGCACGAACCGGTAGGATCGTCCTGACTCTCATCTGAGGGCAAAGCCCAGATTTCCACAATAATTGTAAAGGGTCACCAACCAAAAAAA
>NC_021164.2:75790743-75859780 GCF_000331145.2 Cicer arietinum | reverse complement strand
CCCGTTCTTAACGCCCAGTTAACTTAAACGATTTTTCTTTAAAACAAAATATTAAGTAACCGAGACATTGAGAGATTCCCCATTCTTAACGCTCAGTTAACTTAAACGGTTTTCAAAACAAAATATTAAGTAACCGAGACATTGAGAGATTCCCCATTCTTAACGCTCAGTTAACTTAAACGGTTTTCAAAACAAAATATTAAGTAACCGAGACATTAAGAGATTCCCCATTCTTAACGCCCAGTTAACTTAAACGATTTTTCTTTAAAACAAAATATTAAGTAACCGAGACATTAAGAGATTCCCCATTCTTAACGCCCAGTTAACTTAAACGATTTTTCTTAAAACAAAATATTAAGTAACCGAGACATTAAGAGATTCCCCATTCTTAACGCCCAGTTAACTTAAACGATTTTTCTTTAAAACAAAATATTAAGTAACCGAGACATTAAGAGATTCCCTATTCTTAACGCCCAGTTAACTTAAACGATTTTCAAAAACAAATATTAAGTAACCGAGACATTAAGAGATTCCCTATTCTTAACGCCCAGTTAACTTAAACGATTTTCAAAAACAAATATTAAGTAACCGAGACATTAAGAGATTCCCCATTCTTAACGCCCAGTTAACTTAAACGATTTTCAAAAACAAATATTAAGTAACCGAGACATTAAGAGATTCCCCATTCTTAACGCCCAGTTAACTTAAACGATTTTTCAATAACAAACACACATTAAGTAAACAAGACATTAAGAGATTCCCCATTCTTAATCCTCGTTTAACTTAATGGTTTTCAAATTCCACACAACACAAACTCAAACAAATTCTCACATCAAAACACATCAATTCATTTATTCACAAGATCCAACCATACACATATCAAATTTCATCAATATCAATTAAGAGCATGTCAAAAACAACGAACACAAATCGACACAATCCACTACTCAAAACACACAAGTTTCATTTACTCAAAATCTTACATACGTGAGGTAAATTCATTTTTCCCAAAACAATACTCCAATCCTAACAAAATTCGTTTCCACACAACCACAGATAAGGCCCTAGATGCAAACTAAAAGGTTGGAAGGAGCCCTTACCTTAACGTTAGCTCTAACGTACGATTACAGCACCGTGAGTAAATTCGATAAAATCTTCGCTCGCAACGTCGCCTCTAAATTGGTCCCCTAGCACCGTGGCGTGGTAGTGAGCAACTTTCCCTTCTAACTCTTCGCGAAATGAAGCTTGGATCTAGAAGAAACGGAGGGGTTTGTGTTTGAATCTCAAATACCGTTTTTCTTCGTTTTCGAATCAAATAGGAAGAGTGGAGTTGTGAAATCCTTGTTCTAACACTCACCCAACCTTGGGTTACTAGTCTTGAAGAAAGAAAGCAACGAAAGACGAAAATGGAGGAGAAGGGAAAATGGGGGGTCACGCGTAGGGAGGAAGAAGATGGAATTCTGAATTTTCTTTCTTTCCTTTTTCCTTTCTTTGTTTTTCCTTCCTTTCTATTTCCTTCTTTCTTTTATATAACCTTTTCTTTTCCTTTTCCTTCCTTCTAATTTCCTTTCTTTCTATTCTCTCCAAGCAAACACACACACATATATAGAGTATCGTAATTTTGTGATTTTAATCTCACACTTTTTAAACAGACAATTTTGATTGACTAGACTCAAACACTTTTAAAAGTGAGAAACGAATAATATTAAAAGTGAATTTTAATCTATTAACAAAATCTTTTTTGAAAGTATGCCTTTGAAACACACAATTCAAAAGTAATTAATTAAAAATAATGAAAAAACAATTGAATTGTCTTTGTTAAAATTTAGAAACCCTTCCTTTAGGGTATGTAAAAAATAATAACATTATTAACATTTTAAGGTATAAACGATCAAATTGTTACTTAAAATTAAGTAAATGATCAATTCAGAAGAAAAAAATAATAAATAAATGATCAAATTATTATATGAAATTAAGTTAAAGAACCATGAGAAGTATTTTGCCTATAAATTATCATTGAGATTAAATATTTTCTATACGACTTGAAACACTATTTTTTAAAAGAATTAAATAGTTCAATTAATATAATTTTAAAATTTGTGAACATAAACTATAGTTCTATTTTTAAAACATGTGACATATAAATCACACATTTATCCTCTCAATTTCTTTTGAGAAATAGAAAGAATCTCAACTCATCTACTTATACATGAGATAATATCTAAGGATGATTCAATACATATCAAATCTAAGACGAATTTTAATATGGAATATTTTGATTTCTATAAAAAAAGAAGGCATATCTAAGTTCGTCTTTTCTCTAATATTGCAAAGACACACCACATTCGGTCGGTCTTCGTTTCGTGCTTGCTTAAAATGTCACCATGTTAAGGTTCCAAACCATATATAGTTGTTGGAAAATATCATGGCCGCCATAGGTTCACTGTCTCCAATCATAATAATTGATCAATTAGTTTTTGAAATTTTATTCCCTATTTTTTGAGGGGTTTTATTGCAAGTTAAAGTTTGTGTAGATTATTAGGGTGTGGATATATATAGGTAAAAGATGGTTGGAGAAGGAGAATATACAATGGTGTTTAACTTGTTATGCTATGTAGCAAAAGTTTGAATGAATGTGATGTGTAACAAACTAGTTGTGTTATATTATGTTATGAACCATCAAATCAAAACAAAGGAAAATGATTTATTGTTCCCATTTGTGAGCAAGGAAGAAAAGCCGTATTTAAAATAATAATTTTTGGTATTTCCCTGTGTGGACTATGATTATGAACGGGATATTTATTTATCAACTATATATACGATGGATACCATACATATGTGACTAATCCATCACTTCTTCTATTGTTAAACATTGTATAATACATCCTCTATTGTATAAAACATGATTTAAAAATGTGTTTTTTTTAAGGTTTGAGAGGCTATTACTAACTTTTAAGATGACATTGAAGTTATTTAAAATATTTTAAAACATCTATTATCACATATTGTCATTGGGTTACCCCGCAAATATTTATTTTCGAAAAATGATAAATGTGTTAGAATGTTATATTAGCTAAAATATTATTTAAAATATAATTTAGAAATAAATAAAATGGTTTCCTTTTACAAATTAATTTTATAAGTATTAAATTAAACGCAACCTAAATTTTAAGTATATATATATACCATAACTCCTATACTGAATTAATAATATTAATCAATGATTGTCTGTCAAACAATTAAAACTATTTTTTTTTTTATAATAACTAACAATTAAAAGTATGAATACATAAGTGGACATGAATATAATTAACCTTGATACTTGTTTCTTAGAAGTAGTCTCTTTCAAATAAATTTTAAATTTTCATTTTTTTCTTCCATTAAAGAAAAAAAAATTAATAAGTGAATATTTTTTTTTTCTTTTTGAATCACTCCTCTAAATTAATTTTCCCTTTTATTTTATTTAAATAAGTGATTTATACACAAATTTAGTTTTTCTTTCGTTTTTTGTTGATGTAATTTCACCATATGAATCACGTCTTTTAGTTTTCTCATATTGGTGTGGCGCTTTGATTTTCATGTATTCGTGTGATGCATTTTTGTTTTCCTATATCAATGTGATGTTCGTTTTTGTTCAAATTGATATAGTAGTTTTGATTCATTACATATTTCAGGCAATAGATTAAGCGGCACCAACTATATAGATTTTAATATATAATTTTTTTAGACAATTGTTGTTTTGCATTATATTATTGTTTTACGCTATTAACTTTGGTGTTATGAAATTATTCACATACTTATTTTTTTATTTTTAACAAATTTAAATTATATTTAAATCAATAAATATTATTTTTTTAATAAATAAAATACATAAATATAATTAAACCTTAAATATCACGTACTATCATTATGATAGGTTGGTAGGTCTAAAGCGTGTATTTCTCAATTAATATTGATTATAACTTTATAAAAATGCTTAACATCTCATAATTTATTTTTTATAAAATATTGTCTATTCTTAAAAGTGTTCTTCAGAAAAACTTGTTATATAAAAATACTTTTTTTTACAAAAACAATAATTAAAAATACTTTTTTATTAAAAAAATACTAAAGTATTGAAAATTAAAACATATATTAATTTAAAGTTATTTAGAAATGTCATCGTTAAATAAGATGAAAATATCATTTTTGAGGAGCCAACTCCTAACAAGTTTTCAAATAAATGTTTTTTAAACACTTTTTACTCATCACAAATCCCTAAAAAAAAAAACATTTTTTGAGGTTTTTTTTCTTGGTTTCTCATGTGTTTTGCTCATATGCAACGCACGAGTGTTAAATTTAAATAATCTTTTCTGATACAACTTACATAAATATTATTTTGCTCATATTTAACACCACATTGATTGTATAAAAAAATATAGATACTAGATGAAGTATATAGTAAAAAGAGATATTTTTCAAATCATAAAAAACTCTTTTATTTAAATTATTGTAATTTTAAGTTTATAATATAAAATTTGAGATATATAGTTAATTATTAAATCATGATTTTAACAACCACATAATGAAATAATAAACAAATCAATTGTTAAAAGTATTTTTGAGACATAATTAGCTTTAGGTAAAGCACCGAGATTTTTATGTTACGCCACTTTTTCTTTTGTTGACAAAATTTAAGTATGCTGTCGAAAAAATTTAATGGAAAGAAAAATTCACAAAAAATAATATTGTATAAATAGTATTATTTATTAAGTTTTTGTTTGAAGGTCTCTTTGAGAGTTTAAAATGTGAGGCGAGAGCTTTGAAAAAATGAAGAATGAAGCGGAAAGAAGAAAAAGTTTTAAGAGAAGAGAGCTTTAGGAAGTCTATTTTTTCTGCACAATTCAAAAATATTTAATAGCTAAAAAAAATATATTAAGTGAGGGATTAGAGAATTTTTGAAAAGTTTATATAAATTTTGATTTTTTTAATATTATTATAATATACTCTAAAAAAATAATATTAATTACAAACATTATCTATAAAGTGACTTTCCAATAAAATAAAATATTTATTTATGCTTTATTATTTTTTCCCTTTCAATTTCCTTTCCTCTCCTCTACTCCAAACTCTCAAACAAAAATCAAATCAAATGTATTTAATAGACAAAGGCGCATCAAAAGATTACATGTATATCCATAATTCGTTGTCAAGTATCAATTCATATTTTGAGCAACATCCAATAATTAGTAATAGTGGTTTCTCATCAACTTCAACAATAATATAACACATTATGAAGAAGATAGTTCTATATTATAATTTTATAGGTTATGTTGAGATTTTATGCGGGACAAATTCTAGGTGACATTATAAATTCTAAGGTGATATTATATTGATAGGTAGAATTATGCTTAAAAATGATTTAAAATATCAATAAAAATTGAAAGATAATAAGATCAAATTAATAACTCTTTTTGATTTTATGCAATATACGATGATATCATTAATATCAATTCGATAAATTAAATAATTAATTTTTTTTGAAGTTAGTAAGTTAAATATCACCAACACCAAAAAAAGAAAGAAGATTAAATTTTATAATTTAAGAGTTTTAAAAATTATTCAAGACTAAATTGTCTCCAATAGAGTAACATAATTGAATTCTTGTGTAACATGTTTTTATAAATGACTTAAATATTTCATACATTTGTCTTAAATATTTGTGAACAATCGATAAGTGAAATGTCACATCAAATTAAAAAAAAAAAATGAGAATATAAAAATACATAAAAACTGTTTTAAATTAAAAATTATTTTTAATAGTTTAAAAAAAATATTTTTCATAATTATTTTTATAAAAAATAGTATTTTTTACAATGACAAAATAACTTATATTTTTTTTTCTGAAAAATCCCTAAAAAACTAATTTTAAATTATTGAATATTTTAAATCGTGTATTTGAATTCAGTTGAATGATATTTATTATGTTTAATTTATTGACTATCAATTAGAATCTTGCTGACATTTTCCTTAATTTACAGGAGAGTTGAAAAAACGGTGTAACAGAAAGGAGCATGTCCTTTGTTCAGCGGCGCGCTGCCTCTGTATTGTATGATTCCCATCTTGGATTGCAGTTGGAGCTGTACAAGACTGGTGGCAGTTATAAAATGAGAGCGTCGCGAGTCGCGCTTCAACTTCACGCTTTATCAACTCGCGTTTCCTCCACGTGCCTTCATTCCTAACTCTTTCCTCACAGTACTAATTACTCTACCTCTTTCTACTTTACATTCGCAATTTATTATAATAGTTGAACGATGATTATTTTCCTGAATGAATCAGAATCACTCGTTCTTTGATTCTCAGGGAATACATATATTTCACCGTCGTTGGATTCAAATGTAAGCTTCACTAATATTTACGATAACAACCGTCGCGTTAGAACGATATGGACTTCCACTCCTGTTTGTATGGGCAGACGTTCCAGCAAAATTGCTGGTCGAAAGGTTCGTCACTCTTTTCTTGTTGTTTCTGGATAATGCATATCACCTGTTCGATGAAATTTCACGTGCACTTACTTCAACTTAGTGTGTGTTTGGTTATTCAGCGACTTAAATTGTTTTTTTAGTGAATTGATTTTGTAAAATTAATTTTAGTTAAAATTGAGTCTGATATATGTTTGTATATGTTGAGGAAAGATTAGTTGAACACTAAATTTCAGATTAAGATTCATGTTTGAATGCTAAAGCTACAAATCTTGACTTTAAGTTGAAATCAATTATGGAGTCAAAATCAATTCTACATGATAGCATCCAATCATGCCAGAATCAATTTTACACCTCCAAAATTGATTTTGACTCCTCCAAAAATAAACCAAACCAGCACTTAATTTATATCCATTTGCTATAATAAACAGGAAACCACTTTTTGGGGTTATTTGTGAACAAGGGTTATCGTCTATAAGTTGATTAGTACAAGTTTTTCATTTTTTTGAACTCTTCTTTCTACTTCCAAGTTTTCATATTTGCAACAACTGCAGGAAGCTCAAAATTTAAAGAAAGCTAAACTATACTCAAGGATCGGGAAGGAAGTTGTGTCTGCGTAAGTCCTTCTCTAAATTAATGTTGCATTCCCTATACCAATTGTTATTATTCGTTGGTCTGAAGTTATTCACTTATTTGAAGGTGACAATGGCTGTTTATTTATTTATTTATCAAAGCACCCTTCTAATCCCTAGACTTTAATTTTATAATTTGATTTTCATGCATTCACAGTGTAAAAGAATTTGTATGAATGCTCCATCATATCTCCCCACTTAGATATATGTGCAGATATATTAAGAGATAATGTTACAATGTGACAACACAGTGGAATATGATTGAATGTTTGTGTAACATGTTTTTATGGTGTCACTGTATAATAATTACAATTTCAATCACATGGAATGAAATAGATTATCCAGTCATCCTTTTATCGTCTTTAGGTTTTCTCTGCCCTGTGTTTATGGCTGGATTGATGCGCTGATTTCTCCCAATTTAACTATGAAGATTCTGTGATTCATTTTTTATTTTGGCTAGATGAATTTGTTAGTGTCTGTTTTCTTTTTTTGGATCAAGTAACCATTTTATGCACAACTTTCATGCTACTAAAATCAACAGAGTAAAGAAAGGTGGTCCGAATGTAACATCAAATGCAGCCTTGGTTGCTGTACTTGAGAAGGTAAAGGAGCTTGACGTGCCAAAAGATATCGTCGATCGCAACATCAAGAAAGCAACTGAAAAGGGACAAGAGGCTTATATTGAGAAAATTTACGAGGTTAGTAAGATAGGAAAGCATAAATTTTATTGTGTAGTTACTAGTTACACACAATTAGATTTGAGTCCACTAATCTTAAACAACTGTAGTTTGTTTATGGTCGACGTGACAGTGTACTGTCATGCTTTCAAGTTGGAGCCATAAAAGCAAGAAACAAATCTGTCACAGACAAATAATTTTGGAAATGATGTTTGGTTGCCATTGTCATGATAAATTATGGTGCCTTGATCATCTCAAATATCTGTTTGTGCAGAATTAACATTGGATTGCTTTTCCCCCAACGAATGTTTGGGTTAGAACCCCATCCTCATTTTTCAAGTTTAAAATACAATAGAATAAATTTTATTTTTCTTTTATTTTCTTTTTTACTTGGCTACTAAGATGTAATTTTACCTTCAAACATTCGTTAGCATAATACTTCCTCTGTCTCACATTGAGTGTCACTTTAACAAAAAAAACCTCGAAATAAATGTCATTCACAATTTTCAATGCAACTTTAATTATTATTTTTCTATAATACCCTTCAATAATTACTATATATACAATTTCGAAAGTATTATTATACTTTGCATTGATAATAGTGAAAAATCCACCAATAATGAAAATGGATAGTTTGGTAAAATGACTTCTTTATTTCTTCTAATTATTGCATTTCTTAATATGTGTGCAAAAACCGTAAACAACATTGGTTGTGAGACAAAGGGAGTAGTTATTATTCCAAAAGTAATTATTTCAGCTTTCATTATCTCAAAATATATTTCCCAGGAAATCGGTTCATACCACCAGTTATCTAAACACGGAGTATGTTTGACAGTTTGAGATGTTCAAATTCAATAGTTATTTTTGGTTGCCATTATTTTTTGTTTAGTAATTAACTTTGAGTTTTAAACAGAAATAAGGTAAACAGGTTTGGGTACAGGGGAAAATAACCCTGTTTGGTTAAATGGATCTAGGTTACTAGATAGAGTATGGGTCTGGCCCAACCACCCCATAATGGATCTGTTTTTGTTCTGCCTGGGTTCTTTAGTATCTTTTGCAATTTTGGTCCTGGAATATTAGTTAAGCTCATAACCTTCTCCATTTACCCGCAGGTTTATGGTTACGGAGGAGTTAGTATGGTAGTTGAGGTATCAACTGATAAGATAAATCGTTCAGTGGCAAAGATTAGAGAAGTGGTAAAGGACTATGGAGGAAAGATGGCAGATTCTGGGTCTGTGTTGTTTAAGTTTAGACGTGCTCGGGTAGTAAATATTAAAGTCACTAATGCTGACAAAGATCAGCTGCTTGGCATTGCTTTAGATGCTGGAGCTGAGGATGTAATTGATCCTCCAACTTATGAAGATGACACTGAAGAGGATATTTCAGAAAGGTAACACTCCCATTTTTGTTATTATTATGACTTCATCATCGTATCTGTAATTAATCTGCCCCCAATTCCTGTTTCTCCTGTCTCTGAGGTAAGTGCTCTTCGTGGAGGAAACCTGAAACTAGCTATTATGAATTCATACTTTTGAGTCACCAAAGCCTAAATTAAAATAAAAGTTTACCCCTCCCTCTATTACTTACAGTCTCAGTGAAAGCATCACTTTACATAACGTGGCTGACTTTGAGAGGTCTGTGGTATAGTCTTAGATAGGTTTCATATGCGTGGTTTGCGATACAAGACTTTTCTAGTAGACGTGGTCAATTCCCAACTGCCATCTGCTGGAAATTCATTTCATCTTATAACTATGGGGGCTAGTTTGGCTTTTAGAGGAAATTCAAGTCTATCTTATTAATAATATGTTTGTCAAATAATTGAAAATGTCTACAATTTGAATAAATATTTATTATTGTTCAAATTTTCTAGAATTTGGTTTCCAAAATCAACATAAGATATAGCTACAATTTGACAATCAGATTTATGAATTTCACTTTCTTTGAGGAGTTAGTGGATGGTATTAGTGTATCAAATCTTACATTAGGGCCAAATTGATCTCCTTCCCAGATATGCTCTATATACAGGGAAAACATTTCTTAATACCATGGCATCATCTGGAATGGGGTTGATTGATGCTCTATTCGTGCACACTTAAATTAGTCTCCCTATGGGGGTAGCTTCTGATAGCTGCAATAATGGCTAAAATAAGTTACAATATTTTATTTTCTATTTGATTACTCAATACATCATAACAAAGAGATTCACATCTTTAGAAATAGACCTAACTCCTAAGAATTGATTTTAGTTCCTTTTGCCAGGTATTATAAAATTGTTGGCTCTTCAGAGAACTATTCATCTATACTATCGAAGTTGCGAGAGGAGGGCATAGATTTTGAGTCCGATAATGGTTCTGAGCTTCTTCCAAATACCACAATCGAGGTTTGTTTTGGCTACTACATGTGTTATTGCATTTATTGGCGTTTCATTTTTCTTTTCTTCCTTCTCCTTTTGGTTTTATAGAACCTATAAATGTTGGCAAGTAACCAATCGTGAAGGTGTACGTGTAATCTATGATGTGGCAATATGAAATTTCACAAGATGAATCTGTTGGTTAAATATTTCACTGTTCTGCTCTTTAGTTCGATTTGCAAGTTTAAAGATTTCTCTTAACAGACCAACTCTTCCTTCGTAGGGAAGCTTTCTGTTAGGCCTTTTATAACTAAATATTATAAAATGAGGGTCAAGAGTTAGAATTTTAAGTGGGAACTGAATTTGTATGGCAGTTATTTTTTATGTAAGCAGTTTATTGTGTCAGTTTAGGTTATAAGTCAGTGCAGTAACTGAATTTTTGAGGTTGTGTATCTGGGAGGGCATGAGAAAAGGTATCAAAGCAGCATGTGGCCAATTGTGAAGTGTGTCAACTGAACAAGTATCAAGCTTTGTCTCCTGCAGGCCTTCTTCAACCACTACCTATACCCAATCGGATTTGGGCTGATATATCTATGGATTTCATTGAAGGATTACCTAAGGTTCAAGGTAAAAATGTCATTCTCATAGTGGTGAACAGATTGACTAAATATGCTCATTTTCTAGCACTTAGTCATCCTTTCACTGCAAAAGATATTGCTGAAATTTTCCTTCGTAGTAAAGTTACATGGCTTCCCCTCTACTATTGTGTCTGATAGATATAAGATTTTCCTGAGCCATTTTTGGTCGAAGTTGTTCAAAATGGTGGGTACGAAATTCAAATTTAGCTCAGCTTACCATCCTCAAACAGATGGACAAACCGAAGTAGTCAATAGGTGTTTGGAAACATACTTGAGATGTCTCAAAGGCACTAAGCCCAAACAATGGCCAACATGGCTAAGTTGGGCAGAATTTTGGTTTAATACCAACTATCACAACTCTCTAAAATTAACCCCCTTTAAGGCACTATATGGTCGAGACTCACCTCATCTCCTAAAAGGGACTACTATTCCTTCGGTTGCTGAAGAAGTCAACATCATGATACAAGATAGGACCAAATGTTGCATGATCTAAAAATCAATTTGGTCACAACTCATAATCTTATGAAAAAGTACGCTGATCAGTCCAGACGTCCTATTTCACTAGTGGTTGGATATGGGGTTTATTTGAAATTACAACTCTATGGATTGTGAGTCCTTGGCTAAGTAGAGAAATGAGAAATTAAGTCCTCGTTTTTATGGACCATATCAGATTTCAAAGTAGATTGGAGCAATTGCATTTGAGTTAGCTCTTCCACCAGAGAGTAAGATACATCATTGTTTCATGTGTCCCTACTTAAGAAGGCCATCTTTTCTTCAACTACCCCTTAAGCTTTGCCACCTTTGCTCTCAGAGGAGCTAGAATTGCAAGTAAGTTCAGTTGTTGTACAAGATGTCTTCAACACTCCAAGTGGCATAGCAAAAGTGTTGATTAAGTGGAAGGACCTACCAAATTTTGAAGCAACATGGGAACCGGTTGAGACCATTGTGGAGCAATTCCCTTATTTTCCCACTTAAAAGTTAGAATTTTAAGTGGGAACTGAATTTGTATGACAGTTATTTTTTATGTAAGCAGTTTATTGTGTCAATTTAGGTTGTAAGTCAGCGTAGCAACTGCTCTAGAGAAGTTATGGGGCAAATAAAAGTAGGAAATTAGGAAAAGGAAAGACATGAAATTACTGAGTGGTTATTGGGAAGGGAGAGACTAAACTCTCAAATTCTTGGAGTGGGTATTCTTGTAACACATCTATCAATTCTGTCCTTGTAGAATTGTAAACTTGCATTCTGTTTAATTCAATAAAGAGTTCAGTTTCCCCATTTCAATTATGTAGTGACCGGTTCTAACACTTTCTTGGAGAACATAATTAATGTTCCAATATTGCTTTATTTTGTTTACATGCATTAACCACCTGTTATGCTAATCATGGCCATGGGTTTTTGTTTTCCAGTTCTAACGCTTTCTTGGAGAACATAATTAATGTTCCAATATTGCTTTATTTTGTTTACATGCATTAACCACCTGTAATGCTAATCATGGCCATGGGTATTTGTTTTCGGTTTATAGTGATAGAGGGAGAGAAAGTTTGAGAGGGAAGCTAGATTTGGGGTTACAACTACTAAGTTGTCTACAATTTTATTCCTAAGGTCAAACGGAAGAAGGGGTTTCCTTTATAGACTAGAGAAATCTCCATTCTCATTCTCTTGACTTAAGTTATTGAGTTATTTATTTGTAGCGATGCACTCTTAATGCAAAATTGTTTATGTGAGTGGACAAATTTCAAGACAATTATTCGCTTTGGAGGGTTAAATTTATATTTTGATACATATTTGATATTTAAAAATAAATTAAAAGAACAACATGATATTATATGCTATGTATCATGTTGTTCTTTTATTTTTTTAATACATATCAAATATATATTAAAATATAAACTTAACCCTCCAAAACCTTTCAAATTCCAACTCGTAAACACACCCTGAGGGAAGGAAATGGAAGTGCAGAGTTCCTAGGTAAGTGGGGTTCCTCATCATTCATCTTTGAAGATTTGGGATTCTTGTCCCTCACGTTTATCTCATATTGTCCTTGGTGATGTTATGGCTTTAATAGGATTACAATGAAGTCCTCTGTTTTGTTTCCCTTTCTTCTTATAATAAAAGAAATCCACTTCATATTCTGTAAGGATGAGACCGTTCATCCCATCAACTTTTGAGCTTGTCTCATTATATATTAATGATGATTACCATGGTATTTTTCGTTTGTGTTCTACTTTGGAAAGTAATTATACTAATTTTCGAGTCATGTGCTGATATTTTTTTTCAGGTAGACGATGAGGCTGTGGACTTGAACAAGGAACTTATGAGCAAATTACTTGAGCTTGATGATGTTGACGCTGTTTATACAGACCAGAAATAGTCATTTTTTGTCTTTAAGAAGCTGCTCAGCGGACAAATCAAGGTTTTTCTTCGACACTTGGAATTTATATCCCATTATTTTCCTGGTCTATTTGCAAGATGCAAAGTAGGTTATAAAATTTATTAGGGATTCCTTCATCGGGTGAGAAGATTTGCAGATTTGACATGTGCACTGTCTAATCTGTTTTTTTTTCCTTTGCCAGGGTGGTCAGAAGCATGTTTTCTGGGAAGGGAATTTCATTTTGAATTTTTGATTCAAAATCGAGGATATTTAAATCATTTGTTGTAAGGATATAGAATAATCTTGGGTTCCTAACAACTGTTGTCATAATTAAATAACAAATTGAATGCTTCAAAAATAATAATTTTAAAAACAAATTGAAAAAGTCCAATAACAATAAAACAAGTTAAAATTGTTTCCTTCTGGTTGGATTATTCATTCGCAAAAGATTTCTTTGCAACTATCTCCTTGGATTTCTGTCTACAGTCTCTTATGTGATTGGCCTTTAAGAAGTAGATTACGTATGATGTTGCTAGTCAAGTCAACTAGTCTTCCACTCCATGATTAATACTAGTATTCATATTTCATATCTGCAAGTCATTACGTATGATTTTGAATATTATAAGTTTAAGTATTCGCAAATAACCAAGATTTGGAATCTGTATAATTGCTAATTTGATATATACGTTCTTGAGTTTTACATGAATTATAATTTTAAAATGCTGTATAATTGCTATTTTATAGATAGATAGTTGTAGAATATATATTGTACAGATGTGATGCTTGCAAGTAGTTGCGGTGTTTTTCTCTGAGTAGTCTTTTACTGTTTTGGAACCCAGCATCCATGTAACCCATATGGAAGTCCATAAGGGAACTTAGCCCTAGCTACCTCTTCAAAAGTGGAACCATCTAACACCAATGCATATCCTTCTCCATTTTTCTCACTGATTATGGAGATTACTACACCTGTTATATGAGGACGAAAAAGGTCAGAATTAAAAGTGTATGACCAATTGTAATGGAGAACAAGGATGGGCTGATTTTGCACTGTTGCACAGGCATGAATGAATAAATTAATTATGAGAGTTCTAACCATCATCTTCCTCAGTTGCTCCTGGTCGAGGCACAAAGAATGGTTCTGAGGGCACAACACCATCTTCATACCAGTTCTTAGCCCTTTTCAATTGTAGATCAATCTACATATTACATGGTCAAGCAAGTTCAACTAAATGTATATAGGGTTAATTTTTGCAGAAATTAAGACTTGAAATATAAAAGCAAAGTAATTAACCTTGGTGAGGGTGTTTGGGAAGTTACAAGGGCGGTGTGCCCCACAAGCATAGGCATATCTGTATTTCATCCCTAAATAATTAGGGTTTATGCTACACATGTCCATGCCTCTTCCATGTTCATTTGGATCCAATGCTGCTTCTAATGTTCCATATGGACTTCCATCCAGTGGTATTCTGAACCGACCAACCCTATTGTTTCAACGATGATTTTACATTAATTTCAGTTAAAATATAGAAGCTGTATTCAATTATTACCTTTCAATTCAGGAAGGGCTTAGATATAAAATAATTAAGATGTAAAATACGTACCTAGCATCTGGTAGAACATCATTGCCATTAAATGAGCGAAGGTTCTGTAATCTAAGCTTATCAAGAATGGAAGTGTTTGAATTGTGCTCACAGCAGTCAGCAATGACAGCAGTCACCCTCCCATCTTCATCTTGCTCTTCATATGCATTTATGAAATGGAAAGTAACAAACAAAGGCACTTCCACACTTGCCACCTTAAAAAAAAATAATATATACCAAAATTAACCACACAAACACGCGACAGATATTGATGATACAAGTTAATTAAGTTCATATTCACTTGAATACTATTTATTACTAATAGAGATGATTATGCCTAAAAAACTAATCAGTGGTGATATAATTAATATGTACTTACAATGTTTCCACTAGTCCTGCACATAACATGCATAAAAGCTTTGGACTCAGGATGCCACTGAAATTTGTATAATGGAGTTGGTTCAGCTCTGAGCAAATTCTGAGCACAATACCTCAATGGCATTTCAGGCACAATAACATAGTGTTGAGTAACAGGGAAAGAATGGACCCAACCGGGCGATGATCCGCCCCGACAATCGACCCGACCTATAACCTTCCTCTCATTAGAGCCAGGTTCCATCCTCACCACCAAGTAACCTGATTTCACAAGGTCAGGGATCAACGTTAAAAACTCATTATCCGTCACAATAGGGTGTGCAGAGTGAATGAGACCTCCTAAAGAATCACTATACTCAAATTTGCCAATTGTCTCCAATGTGTTAGGGTCTACCACTATGGACCCTTTTTGTGTCTCCGTCAGACAAACCACCCTTCCATCACCGAGCTTCACCACTCCGGTGTTGGCATTGTCGGTCAGCGAAGCACCGGAGAAAAGGCTTGCTAGCTCCCCCACATAAGCCAAGAAATTTTCAGCCTTAGGCACTTCTGAAAATTCACGGTAACATATCTTTTGATTCTTCTTTGCTGCTTGATAGGCTTCAGATTCGATTTGTCGGTGGCCGGCGATTAATCGCCCGTCGTCAAAGTAAAGCCCGACCAAGGTGGCGTACCCGTCAAAAAGGTGCCTGAAGTTGTAGTCTCCTATGTTCCACATGCCCGGGCCATTCCTTAGATACGTTCCTTTCTGCATGTATAATTATAGTACATATTTATCACATATCTCAATAATAATCATCTAATTATTTCTCCTCAACAAAATAAAGTACTTTACTATTTATGCAGATGTTATAACTACGAATTGGCAGTGGTTATTCATTTATTCATAAATTATGTTTACTAGCCAAAATGTATTATTGGAAGAGTCCAAAGATATTAGACTAAACCATATTTAAACTACACACAAGCGTATTCACTTGATATTATATAATGTATGATCAATTATTTAATTTAATTATTTTTTTGACAAAATATTTAATTTAATTAATTGGATATTAAATTCTTGATTCCGGTAATATACTCTGCTGGCTTGACTTCCCATTCGCTGACACGTTATTATTATATGATTAGCGACACACCTGTGTTACGTGTAGGATCAACAGCTTTTTAAATTCTTTTTTTTTGGGGTCTGCAGCAGCTTTTTAATTTTATAATTTATGGAGAGTTTTTTTCTTTCGGAAATCTTTATGGACATTTTTTAATTCTTGTGAGTTGTGACAAGAATATTTCTTGTTCTCTTCCACTTTGTCTGTGTTTTAAATTTTGTAGTTTCTACTTTCTATATTACAATCAAGTAGAACTCGACTATAATACTATATTGGTGGTAAAATTTAGGTAGAGGTTGCAAGCTACAACGATAGATATAATATAAAATTATCCATATATCTTTATTTAAAATTTATTAAGATTTTAGAATAATTTTTTGAGTTAATTCATTTACCCGTCAATCAATCTATAATTAGATTACTAGTGATGTTTTACTTCTATTATAACTATATATCAATTAAACTGTTAATTTATTTAATATATGATATTTTAATCTTTATCATGGATTATGGATAGTAGTAGTTCATAGTCTTAAGTTTTATATTAAATTTAATTTATTTTTATAAAATGGATTTTTAAAATAAAAGTTGTTATTCTTTATAAATTATTATAGAGTTCATAACAAATGATGTTCTTTTTAACGTATATATTATAGTCTCAGGTTGAAATTAATATTAATATTATTATTGTTATTTTGTGTGTGAATAATAAAGAATTTATTGTTGTGATAAATAAAATAAAAATTGCGCATTATTTGAAAAAAAAAAACAAAGAAGCACTGACCAGCCAGAGTGGAATATGTCCTTGAACAAGAAGTTCTCCTTCCCATCTCTCTTGGGAGATACTAGTCCATGCAACATGGTGTTGGCGGCCACCGGTGGTCCCCGGAGGTTTCTCCGGTGGTGGAGCAGTTACATGCAATGGACTGGCAACATTTGCGACGGTCAAATGATTTTGAAGATTACGTCGGGCTTTAGAAATGCCTTTGTTTGGAAAGAAAGAGCTGTCTCTACAAGCATGATGAGGCATATCACAAACAACCATGTTTTTGGGCCATGAATTGGAGTTTCTTATTATAGATGGTGAGGCTGTGAAAGACATCGATATGGAGAAACAAGAGCTTAGATATGTAGAAGAGGAAAATAGAACAAGTTTTGTGAGTGAGTATGAGTGATGCATCATGCATCTATATATATATATATAGAGAATGAATTGATCTATGAATAATGTAAGCTTTGCTTTGTGGGAATCTTGGATTGGTAGAAACCGTTTCCACTACGGGACACCGTTTGTTTTTTATTGGAGTATTACTCTATAGTAAGCGAGTGCTCTATTTTTTTTTTTTTTTAAGCAACAATACTGGACAAATAATTAACCTTATATTTCAATTTCAATTACTTTGTTATCTAAAGTCAATTATCTTTAATTTACGAAACTTTAAAATTTTTAGTATTAAAAATAACAAGAAAAGAAAATAAGTTGTTTGGGGGGTACTATATATACCCAAAAAAAAAAATTCAAAAGTGAGTTAAATATTATCACATTAAATTTAATATAATATATAAATATGCTTATAAGTGTGAGACCTTCCTAAGCCAATTTTGTAATGTATGATTGACTTGTGTGAATATATGATTAATTCTTTTAAGACATTAGTATTAATAGAATTTATATTTAAGAGATTATTTAATTCCGTTGATTTAAATTAAAATTTGAAAGACCAGCCAGAGTGGAATATGTCCTTGAACAAGAAGTTCTCCTTCCCATCTCTCTTGGGAGATACTAGTCCATGCAACATGGTGTTGGCGGCCACCGGTGGTCCCCGGAGGTTTCTCCGGTGGTGGAGCAGTTACATGCAATGGACTGGCAACATTTGCGACGGTCAAATGATTTTGAAGATTACGTCGGGCTTTAGAAATGCCTTTGTTTGGAAAGAAAGAGCTGTCTCTACAAGCATGATGAGGCATATCACAAACAACCATGTTTTTGGGCCATGAATTGGAGTTTCTTATTATAGATGGTGAGGCTGTGAAAGACATCGATATGGAGAAACAAGAGCTTAGATATGTAGAAGAGGAAAATAGAACAAGTTTTGTGAGTGAGTATGAGTGATGCATCATGCATCTATATATATATATATAGAGAATGAATTGATCTATGAATAATGTAAGCTTTGCTTTGTGGGAATCTTGGATTGGTAGAAACCGTTTCCACTACGGGACACCGTTTGTTTTTTATTGGAGTATTACTCTATAGTAAGCGAGTGCTCTATTTTTTTTTTTTTTTTAAGCAACAATACTGGACAAATAATTAACCTTATATTTCAATTTCAATTACTTTGTTATCTAAAGTCAATTATCTTTAATTTACGAAACTTTAAAATTTTTAGTATTAAAAATAACAAGAAAAGAAAATAAGTTGTTTGAGGGGGACTATATATACCCAAAAAAAAAAATTCAAAAGTGAGTTAAATATTATCACATTAAATTTAATATAATATATAAATATGCTTATAAGTGTGAGACCTTCCTAAGCCAATTTTGTAATGTATGATTGACTTGTGTGAATATATGATTAATTCTTTTAAGACATTAGTATTAATAGAATTTATATTTAAGAGATTATTTAATTCCGTTGATTTAAATTAAAATTTGAAAGTTGAAAAGTTGGAGTAGTTAAAGTATAGAGAAAGTTCAAGTTCAAATCCTAGTCAAAGAAAAAATACATCAAAACTACTATATCATTATTTATCTATAAAAGAACAAGAGACATGTTTAAAGGAGAAAATAATAAATTTATCTAATATATTGAAATGAATTTTAGAAATACCTTATATAGAACTAAAGGTTGTTCTTGAGTGAGCAATCACTATTAAGGTGTTGTTAACTAGTATTATCTTAGCATATGTTTATTAAAATGGTTTGGGCATACAAAAGCATATATTTGTCTTAATGCCACTATATGTAGCTTCTTCTTGGAGGTAGGGTTTTGCCGTGAAACTCAAAGTTTCCAAACACACATTTAATATAGATGTTTAGACTTTTGTTTATTTTGTTGAATGTTATTCTGTTATATCTGGTGATCGTTTTGTTTATTTCTTATTCTTGACACTCTCAATTTGATGAATAGTTTTAATTAATACTACTATATTTTATTTTTCCTTGTTGAAAAATAATAACTACACATTGCCTTTTTAAAATTTTAATTATTAATTTCAGATAACATTTAGAATATGACAGAAAAATTAATGTCGGACGTACATCAAATAGAATTATCTTCAATGAAGTAATATATAAATAAAAAAACAAAAAAACAAGTTTTATTGCATGAATTTCACCTTTAGTTTCTTTAAATAAAAAATTGTGAATTCGTTAAATGAAAATAAACAACTAACTACCTGTTTATTTCCATAATTTTTTTATTTCTTCTGGAACAGCATTATATTTGAATGATCAAACTAACTTGTGAAGACTACTGTTGTCCAAAAGAAAAACCTGTGAAGACTATTACTTAGAAAACAACAGATTTTTAAATAAATTTCTTCAGAAAAATTTATGCATAACAATATATTGTGAAACAAAAATACAATATCTTGTTTTTTTTGCTTTTATCCTTACAAAATCATATATCTTTATTTTTTTCAAACGTTAACTTTTCATTAAAAAAAATGTGACAAAAATTATTTACAAGCAATAAAGTAAAAGTAATATATTTAGAGAAAATTAAAATAAAAGATATTCAATTTCCAATTTCAGTTATTGCATTCACAAGTTTATCGTACAACTATCAATCCAATCGATGAAATGAGTTTATCACATTGTTAGACTCAAACTCTTGGTGTATTATATTAGAGTCGGTTTGATGCACATAATAAGATAGAGATATGATAAAATATAAAACTGGATAAGAATAAAATATGATAGTAATATGATAAACATTTTCATATCTTGTGTTTGATACACTCATTATAACCAATAGGATAATAATATTTTATATATTTTGTTATGTATTTGATATACATTTCATCAATATAATATATATTATATTTAAATAACAAAATTATCACTGTGAATAATTATAAATTAGTTTTTTTTAATTAACTTGTTATATTTTAAATTTTTTGAAATTAACAAAAAAATATTAAAAAATTAAATAAGTAATGAAATAATTATATATTTAAAACTATCGATTGACACTACTAAATAAAAAATTTAAATTTATAAAAAAATGATAAGTAACCAAATAATTCTATTTTATTTGTTAAAATATAAATAAATATATGATATATATTATATGTAAATGGAAAAAATACCCTTGTAAACAAATTATATTTATTTTAAAATTTCATATTTTTATATTTTTGAATACTAAT
Organism: Cicer arietinum; assembly: GCF_000331145.2. NCBI lineage: Eukaryota > Viridiplantae > Streptophyta > Magnoliopsida > Fabales > Fabaceae > Cicer > Cicer arietinum. The sequence continues at coordinate 75,839,217 of NC_021164.2, read as the reverse complement.
TTATTAAATTATATTAAAAGATAAAACTATCCTTGTGATAAAATGATAGACATTTTTTAAAATTAATTATTAATATTTTATTTTTAAGATTAAAATCTATTAATTATTTTTATATTTATATTTGATTAGATTTACATTTTAGATTATATTTTATAAATTATTTTTATATTTATATTTTATTATATTAAAAATTTTAATTATATTTTATAAAAATAATTGGGTAAATTTCTGCTTTTTATTTTATCCTATTGATTTCTAACTCAACTCATATTTATGATAGAAATTTCAACTAGAAAGACATAATATGATAGAATTTTAGATTATGTTACTATATCATGTTAGTTTTTCAAAACACTAAATTCAAATAAGATATGATAAGTTATTTCTATATTATCTCTTATTATCTTATTTTTGTTAGTTTGTTTATTTTTTTATTACCATAACCAGGTACAGGTTATTATGCATAATGCTCTGTTTCGCTCTTTGACTTTAGTTGACCAAAACAAAATTCTAACTTTGAAATTTGATCGTACCAAAACCCACCAAGTTTGTCTTAATGCATAATTGATGGAATCATACTATTGCATAATTATGTTTGTGTTAGTGAATGAATAAATATAATTTTCTAAGTAAAAAAATAATAAGGATATATATAACTGAGTAAATTATTAATTTTTATTTTTATTTTCATTTATAAATTTCTTTCATTTGATGTAATTCTATTCATAACATATCAAATATTAAATATTATATTTCTCTCAACGAAAATTCGAATTTAAATTTATCACATTTTACAAGTCTAATCATTTCTACTAAAAAATCCAACTTCCGTTGGTTGTTTTGTTGTTGTATTTTTAATTAATATCAAATTAATATTAAATTTAAACTTTAAATTTTATCCTATTTATCATATTTTATAAGGGTAACGTTGTATGCAAAACTATTCTGCTGGTAATATTGTAAGTAGAGTTGGGTGTATGTATTAGGACATGTGGACCAATCCGTTGGGTTAAGATCAATTTTTGGATCATTGCTTAGATTGTGCACTTTGCAGTGTAAATCTCAAATTTGTGGATTGCTTGTGATTCGTGTAACTATAAATTTTTTAAAATAAAATATATACTTTTAAATTAGTTAATGAGTTATGGATCAAATAATATTTTTATGGTTATATAAATTATATTGTATCATATCTATTTTGTTATACTCTTAATCTTGATTTAGACTACTATTTTTTTTTTTTGAAGTACCATTTGTGCCTTTTTTTTATTTAATAATTACAATATAAAATTATCAACAATAGTAATTTATTTAGCTTTTTTTAGTTCCAAATTTATTTATTTTATTTTACAAAACAGTGATGTTTATTTTTATTTTTTATTTTTATGTTCGACGAATCAATCTGTTTAACTGCGGACTAACACGAAGAACTCGGAGCAACATAAAACTATTTGATATCTTTCATATATGAACTAACTCTAGTTATAATTTGTTATCTTTCATGTATGAACCGATTCTAGTTGTAACTTGTAAATGCATTTATTCTCGTAAAAGTTAATGCTGTATGCAAAATTAGATCTAGATACTACAAAAAAATATTATTTGCATTGTTCTAATATTACATTAACTATATTTTTTTCTTCTAATTTTACTCTAAATTAATATTATTTGCATTGATTTCAAATCATTATACTTCACTATATATATATTTATGACAATGATTGATTATATAGTGATAATTTTATAAAATCACATAATTTTATATTCATTTAAACTTTTTCTTAATTTGTGTAAAAATTATGACAACTTTTATTTTAGAAAAAGACCGTCCAAAGTGGGTAATCAATAAATTAAGAAGGTGCATCGGTCATAGGTAAGGGCATTTCAATAGCAAAGCAAATGATTATGCTTTCCATCAATGAAGTAATACACTATTAGCACTTTTCGCTGTTTGTTTTTTTTTCTTTTACACTTTTCACTGTGTTTTTAAACCTCTTAGTTATATAGAAATATAGTCTTAATAATTTAAATTTCTGTTGAGTGTCAAATAAATTTGACAAAAATTGTTGTATTCTAAATTTAAAATTGAGTTTTTTTAAACAATTCATTTTTAAAATATAGTTCATTAACACTTCAATTGACTAACCTGTTGGTTTTTGTTTTATTTATAAGTGTTAATGATCTCCTTAATTTCTTACATGGTTCTTACTTCTTTAGGAAAGTGGGAACGTTGATAATTGCCACTTGCTATTTATTACATAATAATACATTTAGTTTATAGGTTGACCTTGCATGGTTGTGCAATCTGGGTCCGTATGTTGGCCACTCAATCATCTTTCATTTCAACATTCCTTAAAATAATTAATAAACACTTTGCTTCTTGCAATTTTTTTTTTACCACATTCGTGTTTATAGATGAGACTCTGGTAATTAAATTACGAAAATAAAAAAGTGAAGTTGTAATATTAAATTTATTAATAATTTAAATTGTTTTATTTTTGAAGAGAAAAATTAATTTACTTTTATTGTGGTATGTATTATCGATTATAGATAAATATATGACATAATTAAATATATATAAAAAAAACAATTAATATAATTAAAAAATTAAAAGATATCTTATTAAAAGAGACGGAAAAATATGAACGATCTTTTTATATTTAATAAACACTTTGCATCGCACAAAGCAAACAAAAGTGCATCTCAATCATTATATGCTTGAGTTAAACGTTTCTTATGGTGCAATTGTAGGTTTTTAATCGAGTGTCCAATATAGTATACAACCGTGCTCATTTTCAAGTCTAATTAATTAGCAACAAATTTTGAGCATTATAATTTAGCTGTGATATATATGTAGTATCACAAATTGAAGCTCTTTAATGGGGTTGAATTTGTAGAAAATATAGAAATTCAGCTAATTTTAATACTACTATAAAACTAATTTGTAAGACGAAGAGCGTTTCATTTCAAACACATTTTCAAAATTATATGAAATTTAATTGAAACTCTCAATATCTCATATAGAGTCTAAGATCTAATTGTTGAAAAAACCTTAATAACGTTGTGCTCAACAATCCATGTCAATTACATGATTAATAGCCAAAGGCGGAAGCATACCTGTGGGAATTGCCATTAATGAAATCGTGAGATGATGATGATAGAGCCAATGGGTTGGGTGATCTTCCTCAGCAAAACACCCTAAGACCTTGCTCTCTTGATGGGGATAGAGAGAACCAGAGAATTTTCTCCTTTAGGGTTTTGAAACTGAATAGTCTTGTTGTGTTTGCCTTGGGGACCATTACCCCTATATATAACTATTATTAGTTATATCCCAAATTGCAGTATTTCCAATTCAGCCCCTCATTAAATTAGAAACTGTCTGGTATCTACACTATTAATTTTCATAACTATTATGCTCTTTAGCCATAAACTATTATATATTATTTGACCCCTAGTTTATTGGCTAATTATATAATGACCCTAACACACTTTATTAATTAATTACATATGTGACCCATAAATCTTACACTAATATATTAACATGTTAGTAGATGGTCCAACGGACATTAGAGGCTCTACTACTCTGTTAGAATTTAAGTTGAAACTAATTCAACTTATACAAACTGACTTGTAAGGTGATAATGTCTTAATTATAAACTTATTTTTAGATCATAATTATTTCATTGTGAGATTTTTAACTATCATTCATTAAATTATCTTCAAAGTTTGTAGTTCGTGCTTTGATCTAAAGAACTGAAATATCTCTTATACTTTTTTTTGTATAATCATTCTCTTTTCAAAAAATAAAAAACTAAACCTAAAAAATGACATACTTAAAATATTTAATAAATGGTCATTATAATCTTGCTCTCTCGTATCATATACCCCTATTAGTTTATGAAAAATCATAGAATAAAGTGCCAAAGTTTAAATATTTTTATATTGTCAAATTGTTAGAAAACCATAGAGATACAAATTACAAAAGAAATATGATAATTGAGTGTAATCAACTCTGCATATGTTTCTTACCGTAAAACAACTATAATATTTTTCTATTATGATTTAAAAATAAAATTTACAATTTATATTTAAATATCATCCAAATTATAACATAATAATAATAATAATAATAGTAATAATAATAATAATAATAATAATAATAATAATAATAATAATAATAATAATAATAATAATAATAATAATAATCTTGGTAGATACAAATAGTTTCTATAGCTGATGTTGACCAACTTGAATTTACGAATTAAAGGAGAAACATTGTCCTTTGCTATTGGTGGAGTACGATAGTTTAATTGTTTTGCATAGAAAGAAAATGAAGACCTTTGTAATTGCTAGGGTCATTTCATGCCCTGATTGATTCCCACAACCGTCAATCATATATAAATATAGTCCAAATGTATCTGTGGCAGACACAATTAGGGTTTTCCCACAATCAACAACAATTCATTTCTATGGAGACCTCCATTTTTTTTATTATAATTAAAAAACACTAATCAATGGGTCAGTCTCCAAAACCATCTATCAAATATGTCAGTGGTGCTCATGCGCACTCACGCACGTTATGCATTCTCATCTAGCCAGTCTTTCAAATTATTAATCAAAGTAGAAAAATTATAAATATTTAAATATAACTATTATTTTTTAAACATATTTGTTTGTCATATAAAGTTGTAGTCTTTTAAATTTAATTTCTATTAAAATTTAATTAGAATTTTATTCTTTTAAATTTTAGCCGACTTAAAAATAGATTTATACTACTGTTAAAAATATATTGATGGAAAGATAATAGAGATCGAGTTTTACTATAAACATATTTTAGTTAAAATACTATCCGAAAATGACTCAATAATTATACTAATTTTCTATTATTTATTATATTTAAATAAATTAATTAATTATAATAATTTTTCTAAAAAGTTTAATACATATGGTTATAATCCGGTTGGATAACCACTTATGTTTTATATTTAGATTTGATTTTTATCCACTATCAATATTTTGTTAATTTTGAGATTTTATTTCTTGAAAAAAATTTGAATTTTTTTTTTCGAAAAAAAATATAAAAAAACTTTTTTTTCTCAAAAAAATTTTATATTGAATTATTTCTCGAAAAATTTGGTGAGAATTTTTTAAAAAATATTTATCGAAAAAATCGATTTTTTTAAATAACCGATTTTTAAACTATGAATAAATATTTTTTTAAAAAATAATCAAATTTTAACCGAATTTGAAAAAAAAAAATCGATTTTAAAATTAAAAATTTCAAAACCGGTTATTTAATCATAACCAATTTTACAATTGGTTTTATAACCGGTTTTAAATCAAATTATGGATTTGGTTATAAATCTAAATCCATATATTAGTTTTAAAATGGATATGGTTTGGTTTTTTAAAAAAAAACAACCATGAAGAGCCCTAGATATATTAGTTGGACAGTTAGTTAAATTGATGAGTTAAACACACTAGTTAATTAGTTGAATATTTTATATTAGTTAATTCTTTATTTAATTGATTATATAAATCTATGTAATAATTGATATAATTAATTCTTTTATTTTATCAATAATATTCAATTTAATTTTATCTATTTTTCTTATATCAATGATTTAAATAAAAAATTATAATATGGTATCATAAAGTAATTATTCTACCATATTCTTTTTATCTCAATATTTTTTTGAGAAAATTTTTATTGAAGCATTTTTTCCTCCTCCATTATAATCTTTCTTCATCAACACTCTAGTGTTTAATCTCCAATTCAACCTCCTAATCGAAATATACAAGAGATCATTTTAAATGAATCTTCAACCTACACATCAGAATCTAGTAGAAACAAATACTAAAGACATGAGATTGAACAATGCAAAATTGTTGATTTGGTTCAATTATCAAGATTTGTCAAAGTTTTTCAAAAACACCAAAATTTTGGTGATATATTTATTCTTTCTTTATAATTAGACTAATTGATTTTTTATAAAAATTATTATTTCTTTTAATCGTAATTGACATTCTATAAAATTTATTATTTCTTTTAGTCTTAATTGACATTTTACAAAATTCATTCATTCTTTTAGCCATTACTAGCATTCTAGTTTATCTTCCTCAATAAATGGATGATTAAGCAAAACTCATTTTTTTAGCCTTATTTACATCTAGGCTTCTATCACAATTTTATTAGTTTTTAATAATAATATAAATAGTTAAACACAAAAATTATATTTTTTTTATACATTGTTGGCATTACAAATTCCTTTTAACCGATATGTTTTTCAATATTTCTTTCTTGTAATTTTCCAATCTTGAAGTATATTAAACAAATTCTAACTTGAGAGGGATGTTAAATATCTTAATTAATTAGTTAGATATACTAACTAGTCAGTTATTTTACATTTTATCCATAATATTTGATTTAACTTTATCCATTTATCTTTTTTCAATGATTTAAATCAAGAGTTGAAATAGAGTAATTTGAGATTTTCACGCATGTGATTGAAAGTATTGACTATGTTTTTTGGGATGGTGTTTTGGATTTGAGGAGACAGAGGCAATTCTTGTGTGTTGAGGAGTTGGAAGAGAGGAATGTTGAGTATTGACAGATTGTGTAGCGAAGACAAGATACCATTGGTGAAGTTGAAGATGGTGATGATTCGTAAGTAGAAAAAATGGAAACGAGAAAGAAGAAGAGGATATATAATTGAGGAGTTATTTGTCACATGGATATCACGTTATGACTCGAAATAAATACAAAATTCTTTGCAAGGAATCGAACACGTACAAAACGAATACATAGGTGACCGACAATTTGAGTTTACTTTGATATAAGGAATAATTATCTTTAATTTATATTCTTTTTACAAATTGTAAACAAAGAATGATATATATCTATATTATATATATTAACAGTAAACCTTCGAAATATAATTTTGTTATAATTTATTTTTTCAAGACTTATAAAATAAAAAATAAATTTAAATAATATATATTTTAAATATTAAATTAATATACCACAAACTTTTAGTTTTTTTAATATAGACCAAGAAAACTCATTATTTTGGTTTGACTTTTTTTTCTAGACAAATTTATTCTTAACGATTCAATTGTTTTCTAAATTAAATGTTAAATCATCATAACTATAGAAAACTCTCTAACAACAAAATATTTTCAAAATTCAAATTTAAAAATATATAACGTAAATATTGACAATAAAATTCAGATAAATTTAAATAACATAGATATTATAAAACTGAAACAAATAAAAAAAAAAAAACTTAGTGTCACATTTACACATTATTATCTGTCACGTCACTCAAATTTCCATTTCAACATAAAAATCATATCAAATGACTTTTTAAAAGTTTTTAAATTTTGCAAGAATATAAATTAAAAGAAAAACTATAAGAATTAAAATCAACATAAGTTATATTTGAAATGATTAAAAGTATATTTAATTCAATAAAATATTATACAATAGAATATACATACAGCCTACACAACAGACACAAAGTAGAGACACAAATTTATGTGTCTCTGTCTCTCCGCTAGTACTATATAAAATCCTTTTTAATATTTGTTCCGATAAATTAAAACTTTTAATATACATGATTTGAAAGTTGTGTGATTAATTAAATCGTTTAGAGTATAATTAAATGATTGAATTTATGTGATTAATTAATTTTAATTATTATTTAAACAAATTTAAATGTAAATTTGAATTGAAATAATTATTTATTAGTTTTTATTTATTTTAAGATTAAATTCGAAATTACTATGAACTAATTCTGTCAAAAACTAAAGAATTAACAAAAATGGTTTATAGTATGATTTTGCTGTGCCCATTTATGTGTCTTCATCTAATAAAATCACTTTAAAGGAGAGAAAGTTCGAGATATAATAGATTGTTAAACCTCTATTTGACCTATATACATTTTTTTTAAAGTAATTATTTAAACGATGTAGTTTTTTAAAAGTTATTGTTTTAATATCTTGTGTTTAATAATAAATATTTTTGCTTAAACAATAATATTAAATATTTAATTTATATTTATAATTTTAACAACTTGTTTATTAAAATAAATTCAAACAAATTGCATTAATAATGCAATTCTCGCCTTGTAAATAATAAATAGAATAGATAGATAAATAAAAAGCAGCTACCTGATAAAAAACAGTTACCTGGATTTGGTGAGATGCCGAACACTTAATCTGGGTGTATATTGTTGGATGCTTTCGAGCATTTTTCTGGTTGACATCACATGGATTTGATAATGATTGTTTGAACATAGTCAATAAATCATATCATATATACCTGAACGAAGACAATTTCACAATACTTATCAAACTTCTATTTTATTTATTATTAAGATTAGTTGCACTTTTAATTTTTTATTTTCATCTTCAAATCCAATAGGTTTCATTTTTTATTAAAAAATAGGGATATGTCATAATTAACACGACGTGACACAATTTCATAATTAAGAGTCATATAAATATATTAATCATTTACATTATTAATTAAATTATAAAAATAAATAATTTTATAATTTCAAAAAGATATTTTTAAATGATTTTGTTGTAATATTTTAAGTATTAATCATATAAAATCATCTATTCATAAACATCATTTAAAATATGCCAAAACAACTTATTTAGTTAAAAAAATAAAAATAATTTAAACTATCAAAGTTAAAATTAAATAAATCAATTTTAAATATTGATAAAAATAAAAAAATTAAAATTGCAATTAAATATTTTTAATACTAGTATGCGAGAGTATATATTTTACTATTCTTGTGTAATTTTAATTAGAAATTATAATTTATTTATGTCGTAAATTTTATGCTGTTTAATGGGATAGTTAACAGGTTGTATGCATTGAATCTTTTATAGAAACCAACAAATGTGTTAAATTAAAGTCCGAGGAAGAATAAACTTAAATTTTGACCAATCTAAAAGTTTGCATAATAAAACCAGGTTGATAATTACAAGAATAACAAACTATGTTTTTAAAGCTAAAATAATTTTCAATAAAAACATTGGAATCATCATTTGCATTCCTCGAATGTCTATGCCATCATTTTAGCCTCCATGGACATTTAAATTTATTTGGAGAAAATTCCCAATAATTATGTCATATCCAATGGCAATCAACAAATTTGAAGATCAATCTCTTGAGAGTGTTGAGTTATATACTTTGTCTAGATCATTATTGTAAATGTTTCTTGGACATGGTTTATGGCAAGTTTTGTAGAAATATCCGTTTCGTTTTTTCAAATTCAAATTATGACCTCTTGATTTATTTACGAAGTGGTTAATTTTTGTTGTAAAAGACTTAAAGTACCCTCCAATACTTCCCTTAATACCATTTGTTTATACAAAAAAAATATAGCTATTTTAGAGTTCGAAGCAAGAAAGGTTCATGATTCTGAAAAGATAAATTCACATTGCTATTTTCTGTTTCATTTAACGTACAATTTGTTTTTTTAACATATTATAATTGCCATGATTTCAACAGCGTAATCTTTATTTTATTGTTCAATGTTTGCAAATAATGTACATATTTTAAATTTTGCGTTCTATAATCCTATATGTTTCATCCATCTGGAGAATTCTAACCATCATTTGTCCAAGATTTTCTTGCACAACTTGGTACTTTTGGGTTCTTAAGTTATAAGAGTAAACACTTTTATCTCTCAATTTTTTTTCTTTTGATTTTTTTTTAATCTCTTAAGTTTTAAATATTAATTTTTTATTCCTATAGTTATAAACTGTAAACACGTTTACTATTTAAGTTATAAATATTAGATATTTTAGTTATGTTTATCATATTCTAATATTTTTAAATTAAGAGATCGATGTATTTAATATTTGTAGTTAAAAATGATCAAAGTGTGTTTAATATTCGTAATTTTAGCGATTAAAATAAAATAAAATAAATTTCAAGAACTAAAATGTTTATCGTATATAACTTAATAAATCAAAATAAAATAAAAAATACTTAACAATCTAAATATAATTTAAAAGATAAAAAATATAATTTAACCTTGAATTCATGTCTTCACAAACCATTTCTTACTAAATAGTGGCAACGTAAAAGAGATTACTATCAACTTCTACAACATAATGGTGTTTTATTCCTGTTTGTTCCTGATGTTATGTTCCACATGTACATCACTTCCTAATGGATGAAAACATTTCTGTTGTTCTGAAACAATTCAAAGGAAAGAGACAAAATTGGAAGGTTGATGGATTTGTTCTACAACCCTTTCTTTCTTAAGTTTGATGTTGCAACTCTGTTCCACCTTTTATAATATGTAACTATTCTATTATATTTCTATGTGAACTTGGATGTCTAAAACATGTGATTTCTAATTACACCTTTGCTAGTTCAATGGTGATTGACTATAGCTTGCCACGTTATCTTCATTTCCAATTATGTAAATGTGGTTCAAAACTATTCATATATATTATCAATAAACTAAATAAACAATATGCACAAATATTTTACTAGTTTTCTTAGTTATAGTAAAAGAGAGTGCAGATAAATGTCTTAATGGGCTCAGCCCACCTTTTAATGGGCTCACTCCACGGGCTTATGCCATTGTCATATTGTTTATTTTTGGGTCAAAAGCCATTGTCACTTAAAGTGTGGTTTTTGCTCTTTGTTTGTTGGGTCCCAACACGGTGTCACTTTTGTAAAGACAAATAAAGTTTTCTTTTTTCTCAAAAGACAGAGCATGTTAAAACCTAATTGTTGACAAAATAAAACCTAAAATTTAAAGTTATCTTAGATTGTTGACAAAAAAAATGTTAACTTGGATAACTTTTTGATAAAGCTAGGTGATAAAATGCCTATAGAAATTTCAAATATCTTGATAACAATAACAAACTAAATTAAATTGTAAGATTTTCTCAACAAAAATTAAATTCAGATAAAAAATAATAATATTAATTAAGATAGAGTCAATTAATTAAATCAACGAGAAAAAATATATTTTAAAAAATAGAAAATCAATAAATATAAATACAATCTTTATCATCATTATCTATTTAAGTTGAATGATTTTATCAAGAAGAATAAATTATTTTCATAAAAATTAAATTCTTATTAAAAAAATAAAATTAATGAAAATAGAGTTAATTAAAATATTAGTTTAAACAAATTATTAAATTAAAGAGAACAAAAATAAATATTTTCAAAATAAGAAATTAATAAATTAAAATTAAAATTTTTATCATCGTAATCTAAAAACTGTAGTATCTTCTCAATTTTTTTTAAAAATAAATAACAAATATGATAAGAAAAAAGTAAATATTTTCTTAAAAAAATGAGAGAGAGAGAAAATAATTATGAGTTTGAGTGAATTAAAAAAACAATGGGGAAGGAATCCCGAAAGGTTTTAAAATTGGCAAATTTTATAGTAGATAATACGGACAATTGTTGAAAACTAATTAAAAACTTAAATAATTAGAAATATTTTAAAATGTTGATAACATATTTATTATATTTTTAACTATTTTTTTATTAGAAGAGATGGTAAATTTTATCATGGTTAATTTTTAGATTTTAAATCCGAACAAGACGTACAGCTTAACAATATCGAGATTTGTCAATTGAACTAAGATTTAAGAACTTCAACTAATTTTTTTAATTACATTTCATTTTAATTTGGGTATTTTAGAATGTTGATAAAACATTTATTATATAACTTTTTATTTATTATTATATCTTAATTTTCCTAACTACTTGAGTAACTACTATATTAAAAATGTACTTATTACTCCGTATGATGAAGGACTCCTTTTCTAAAGAAAAAAACTAATCTCAAAATAAATGGTTGTCGCACTTTTATTACAATATTAATTATTTTTTCCAATTATATTATCATATAATTAATATTATTTAAATCACTCTGAAGTTAATATTTTTTATTTTTTATTTTTTATTTATGATAATAATAAATACAACAACCAATACTTGATAAGATTAAATTTGTAATTTTTAAATTTGTAATAATAATTATTTAAAATGAGTTTAATTATTATATATTGATAGTATTTTACATTATTAGACAATCACAACTATTTATAAACATAATTTTAAAGGTAGTTAATAATAATTTTTTTTTGCATATCAACTTATTACAACCATTCATGGCCAAGAATGGATGAAAGGGAAGATAAGTACTGGCTGGCCTTTCCCATCTTGTACCTCAGTATGTAATATATATATAAATATATATATATATATATATATATATTACAATTACTATTTTTAATGTATTAATTAATTAATATTATTATTTTGTATCAACGAAAAAAAGTTGAAATAACCACAAAATTTAGAGACATAAAAGAGAAAATCTATTTATAATTTTGTTGCTGAGTGTTAGGATCACAAAATTTGGTGGTCAAGCTTATGTTTTTTATTCCTAATTTGTATCGTTATTTTGAATTTTCTAATTAATAAGGTAATTTATTATTAATTATTTTGGACCCTCATATAATATGTTTCTGAAATTAAATTTTTTTTAATTGTTTAATGATTGTGATTGATTAATAATATAAATACATTTTATACCGATAATATATGAATTAAATTCTAAAATAATACAATAGTAAAGCATGAATTAAACCCTACTGAAACAATAATAAATCAATATTTTAACTAAATAATAAAGCATGGATATTTTTTAAATACATATGCGTTGTTATGAAATTTTAAGACAAAATTTATGTTTTGACTAAAAAACAAGCCTAAAATTATGTTTAGTTTAAAAGATATATAAAAAAACCTATACATGTGTATATATATATATATATAAATCAAATAATAGAGAATACTAAAAAAAAACTCTTTTGAATGTTAGATAATATAGTCTTGAAAATCGCACTCGCTAGTGAAATTAAAAATTATCAATTTTATAAGAGTTTGCTTAAACAGTTAAACTCATAAACGATCATGGCGAACAAAGAATCGTCGTTTTTGTTTTTGAACATAACAAAGAAACATCCATGATTGGTTGAATTTGTCTTTTAGTTTGAGACGTTGTTTGTGGGCCACACGGGTAATGCAGAGGACATATATATATATATATAGAGGAATGAACAAATTTTTATTGATATTGAGAAACACATAGAGTTTGTTTGTTTGAATTTAAATAAAAATAATTTTTATTTTAAATAATTTATAGATAATTTTTTATAGATTTAAAAAAAAAATTAACTTCTGTTTATTTTTTATCAAAAAAATAATTTTAAAAAAAATATAATTTTTTTAAAAAATATAATTTTTAACCTGTTTGGAAGCCTGGCATCTGATTTTACTCCTGGGCCAGGCGGCCAGTAAATTACACAGTCTGGGGCCCTTTGGGCTTATGAATCCATAAGATGAATAATAACTTGGTGATTGCTCATCTCACATCCTATTTTATTTAACATTATTCTACATACATTACTGAAATCATGCATCTAATAGTATAATTTACTTATATATTACTTTTGGAGGGGAGCATCTATGGTGTTCTTGAGCATCCGTCTAATAAGTTTATCATGGTGAATCGATAATTGCGATGTAACGTACTTTCATCAATCATTAGTGTGATTATTTCCTGTGAACACAATGTGCTTTTAGTAACAAGAAAAATAAATACTCCCTCTCTTAGTTTTCACTTTCTTTATTTATAGAAAATATTTGTTTTTATTTATTTTTTCATTTTCAAATTCAATCTAAGTTATTATTAGCAAAAAAAAAAAATAATAATAATAAATCAATCCAATTATTTTTATAATGTCGTTAACTATTTAATAAAAAAAATATATAAGTGGAATAAAAAAAAATAAATAATTAATAGTATTTTAGAAAAAGATAATTATTAAATCAAAATTTTCAAAACTATTTGATTTAGACTGAATGTGTACATAACTTTAAAACAACAACAGAACAATAACGGCCAGAATAAAATTAGAGACGTTAAAGTGGTATTATTTTGTAAGCATTCGTATATATACAAAATACTTATGCATACAAGTTTTTAATGTTAATTAATTTGATATACATAACAGGTTTGAATATTCATCTAATTTGAATTAAAAGAGTTGAAAGAGTTAGAGATTCAAATCGGACGAAAGAAACCATGAATAATAAAAGAGTTGAAAGAGTTAAAATTTTAAATTAAAAAAAAAAAAAACATGAATACGTAGTTTATTTAAATCATATAAATTTAAAGAACATTATTTTAAATTTTGATCAGGTGTAGTGAAATTGCATATAATCACACAATTTTATTCGTCCAATCAAGATGGACTATTCAAATTAATTAAAAAGACAGGCTTTGTTTTAATTTTAATTTAAATCTACAATGAACCGTCTAATCTTTAGTTAAATGACCGAAATTGATTTACCGCACGAAGTCACAAGTAGTTGATAAAAGTTAGAATGAAGAGGAAATGGTAGCACTAGGTCTCTGTAATGTGCAACATTGCTTGATGTCAAATAATGACATTAATTGTGATACTTATTACAAAAGACAGGAACGACTTGTGGCTGCAGGGAAAACCTAGCAGCCATATTATTCACGTACCTACAGACCTACTCTATAATAATATCCCCTCAAAGTTCAAACATAATTGGACCCGCAATTACTATCCAATCAATTTATACTCACTCCATCTTATCATAATGTTATTTTAACAAGGACTGTGTTTTTCATCTACAAAAATAGGTGCTGATTTTGTATGGTGAAAGATGCCTACAAAAGGGCAGGCAATGTGGCAGTGAATTATTACTTGGAAAACGATTTTTTTTTTTTTAGTTTTTTTTTCACTCAATTGAAATTCTGCCTTCCGAGGGCGAAAAAGTTGCAAAATAATAAATTTAATGTACGTTTTAGTATAAGAGAAATAAGTATATTATTTTTAATTTGATTGAATATATCAATCTAAAAAGCGATAAAACATTATTATATTATTCATTTTCTGAGTGTGTTTTTAATATTATTTTATTTTAAAAAAAGATATTTTTATTTTGATTAATTAAACAATTAATCAAAATATAAAAAGCATAGTTTTAATTTTTTTGAAATTTAAATGATTAAAAAATATAAGGGATATTACGACACTGCCCCTAAGAAGATACGTGTGAACCAGCTTAGTGGGTGGTGGTGATAGAAAATACGTGTGACCTTAGAGGAATGCCTACAGTCGCCATCAAACTCATATGTCGCCACTACCCACCAACAGCGATGCATTCTATCAGTTACATCAAACTAAAAATGATAAATGTAACATATTTATACAGGCTATTCTCTTAATAGATATTTTTTAGATTTTTAATTATATATATTATTTTTTAGATAAAAAATTTTTATAAATTGATTTTTTTTATAACTATGTAGAAGTTTACATCAAATTAAAAATGATAAATGTAACATATTTATACAGGCTATTCTCTTAATAGATATTTTTTAGATTTTTAATTATATATATTATTTTTTAGATAAAAAATTTTTATAAATTGATTTTTTTTATAACTATGTAGAAGTTTTTTCTTTATTTTGTAACACATTAAAAATATTAATACAATAATTTTAAATAATTATATTAAAAATTAAATATTATTAAAGATCTACGAATACCAATGTGTTGTGATAGACGGTATAAATTTTTTGTTACTGTAATAGTATATATAACTTAAATTCAATAAAATATATAACATAATTATATCATTGAAACTATTAATATATTAGTACATAAACAAAATCTATTACAACATATTAATTTTATTAATTTGTTGTCAATTAAGAATATCGACATGTGCAAATACTATTAGATTTATCATTATACCTATTTATTAACGAATAATCAAATTATTTGTTTATTTTATTTACAAATACACATTAAACTATTAGTTTGAATCCATTGCGGATTTTATCTGCAAATATACGCAGATTGAATTTTTTGTCATTAGTAACCACGAATTCATTGCGATTTCATCGTGGGTGACACTCCGTTACTTTCCAGTTTCCAGTTTTATAATTGAGTTTAAAAATAAAGCTGTGGCAGATTTGCAAGGAGAATAAGCGGCTCCATATATCCCATGAATAAGGATATTCGGAAAGAAATTCGCAGGGATAATTTATAACAAAATTGGCGAGGAAAAAATATAATTAAATTGATATTAATAATTATTTTATTATTATTCTGAACTTAAACTTTATTCTTTAAAAAAATTTAAGTCATGTGTTTTACTGATTTAGCTCATTAAATACTTTTTGAAATATTAGCTTTTGGAATTGAATGACAAAGTGATGAAGTATTTTCACCGCAATTCAAACACGTATCGGATTATAATCTGTTTACACAACTATATTTATACCCAAAATTGATAATTATATTATCTCGTTTCAATAAAATCATTAGAATTAAGAAAATTAATTTTAATATTAAATTTATTATTGAAATTATTACTATCTTCATTTCTATAAATAAAGACCTCTATCAATAAAGGAAAACAAAGATAGCATTTATAAGCCGATGTGGACAAGTGTGAGTTTAGACGTTTAGTTGCGATGTCTAACAATATATATTATATAGTATGTACCCGTCATTTTTATTAGTGTGTGTGAGGATATTGATTGAAACCCATAGAAATAGAGAATGCCGAAAGCTTTCATTAATATGGCCATTTTTTTGGGACTAATTTATGGCCATATATTATATTCTGCCTTGTTGTCGGAGGTAGAACATACAAGTAACAAACGAACAAGGATGCTTTATCTTTTCTTTTTCAACCTTGCTCTCCATCTCTATTTTGATTTACTTTATCTCATATCTATTTCACTTCATTTTTTTAAATTACCATTTCTCATAGTTTACTAATTTTTTTTCTAAAATCACTATGTTTTTCTTTTAAAAAGAGAGAGAATCTAATCAATTTTTTTTTTTTACTATATCATCTTTTCAATTTCTTTTATTATATCATACACTGAA
This sequence comes from Cicer arietinum, assembly GCF_000331145.2. Taxonomy (NCBI): domain Eukaryota; kingdom Viridiplantae; phylum Streptophyta; class Magnoliopsida; order Fabales; family Fabaceae; genus Cicer; species Cicer arietinum. The sequence goes on along the minus strand of NC_021164.2, from coordinate 75,822,213 downwards.
ATTTATACAAAAAATATATATTTTTTTTTACATTTAAGAGATCATAAGACGGACTTGTTTTATCTTATAAGAAGTTTTATCCTGAAGATACGACTATGTGTTTTATATTTTTAACAAATGAATAAATGTTAAATTAATAAAATAAAAATAAAAATTATATTATATTAATAAAATAAAATATATTAAATAGAAAAATAAAATACATCAAAGTTAATGCGGTTAAATAAATGTGCAAAAGAAAATAATGTCTTATAATATTTTAACAACCCCTCCTATTTTACAACCTATTGCAAGTAGATTAGCAACTCTATCATATTTTGTTAACAATCAACTCCTATTTAGTCTAACACAAATAAATTAACAACTTCATCGTATTTTGCAATCAACTCCATACTATTTTGTGATAACATATACAACTAGGAATCAAAGATAGAAAAATATAACCAGAGGCAAACCAAAACTAGAAGCAAAAAATACCATAGGTAATCTGGAACTAGAGACAATCAATAACTACAGACAAATTAAAAATTAGAGGCAAATAGAATCAGAGCCAACCAAAACTAAACACAACTAAAACCAAATGTAACTAGGAATCATAGGCAAACATAAGCAAAGACAACTAGAGGGAAAAAAAAAAACCAGAGACAACCAAGAATAGAGACAAACATAGGCAAGGCAAAATATGAGGGAGTTGACTTATTTATTTTAAAAAATGAATAAATAATAAATAGGCTAAATTACATCTGTGGTCCTTTAACTTAATTTCAGGTAACGTTTTAGTCCTTTATCTTTTTTTTTCTTCCCGATTTAGTCCTTTATTCCTAAAAATATCAAATAAAGTATAAAAATATGAGTTTATTTGAAGATTTACATTACGAATTTGATAAAATTTGTATTATATTGAAGAATATAATTAATTTTATGAGTTTTGATTGAAATTTTTTTTGAATTTTTGTATAAAAAAGGATATCATTGTTGAAATTTTAAAACATAAAATATCAAATTGTCACTTAAAATTAAAATAAAGGACCAAGTCGGAAAAAAAAAGATAAAGGACTAAAACGTTACCTGAAATTAAGTTAAAAGACCACGAATGTAATTTAGCCTAATAAATAATACAAAAAACAACGTGCTAATTTATTTGTAATAGACTGCAAAATAAGAGACAATTGTTAAAATATTAAAGTACGTTATTTTCTTTGATATATTTTCTCAACCGCATTAATTTTGATATATTTTTTTGTTCTTATAATATATTTTGATCGATTTTATTAATTTTATTTAATTTATTATTTTTTTTAATTATTTTTTGTTTACTAATTTAACATTTCATTATTTGTTAAAAAAATAAAATAAGCCGATAGAAATATGTGACCTTCTATAGAAGGAAATTATTTTTGATAATATCTTAAAAAAAGAATTTCATTTAGGTGGTTACATTTTTAATTTATAATTTATGAAAGACATTTTTATATATAAATTTCAATGAAATTATAAATAAATAAAAAATTTGTTCAAAAGAGGATATAATAGAAAAACATCTGAATTCAAAATAATGACAAATATATAAAGGTGAATAGGAAGAGAATTCTCTTTTCTGATAGACCGTTGCCGTGTTTAAAATAGTATCCATAAAAGCCAACAAAAATGAAATGGCTTTTTGCCGAAAAAGTAATTTCACTTTGTCGAAAAGAAAGGTAAACTAAAGTAATTTCACTTTCAATTATTGAGATAAAAGATTGAATATTGGGTTTTCATACAAATGTCGTGGTCGACATCATTTTGCATAACTAGGATACGTGTGAAGTGATGAAAGATCACTGGAATGAAAAAGAGTTACGAGTTATTACTCCGGTTTTAAATATAAATAAAATTATAATTATAATTAAAAATAATTAATATCTAATTTAATATATAGATTAAGTATATTAAATTTTTTATCCAACTTTTATTTATATTTAAATATGAAGGATGTAGTTTTATCATTTGAATTAAAATCAGGAAAATGTTAGTGTTTACAAAAATGCTAGTGCTGAAACGATACAAATGTTTTTAGTTTAAACCCTTCTCTTAAGAGAATAGAACCTCCATAATGATTTAGTGTTTAGTTAAAAGATAAATAAAATCTATTTAAAAATTGTTGTTTTACCTTATAAAAGAATTACATATTGTGATGTATATATTACTCTTAAAATTGAAATGTAATTATTTAAAAAGAATAAATGACATATTTTTCATGTGTTTAAATCTCTACAATTGTTGAGGATTCAAATCTATTTTTTTCGTTTTATTAAATTTTAAATTTTTGTGCGTTGTATCCTAGTACCTCTCTACAACATTGCTTCAATTTAAAAGCAAGTTTGCACCGCACAATTTTTTTCAAACAGACAAATAACATAAACATTGTTTGGATCATGAAAAATCACAGAAAAGAACGTGAAAGAAAAAATAGTCACAAGAAGAGGAATGTTGTAAAACAAATGGCATCATTGATTAGTTATTTAGCATGAAAGAAAATGGAATGAGCGCGAGGAAGAAAGAAGGTATATTTTTAAATTGATATAATTAAATATAGTAAAAATGGAGATATATAGTAAAAATAATAGAAAAGTAGGAATAGTCTTGTAATTTAAATCAATTCACGACTTCAGTGTTTTCTTTTTATTTAAAAGAGAAATGAATTTTGAGTGGGTTTCATAAAATGTATCATCTTTTTTTTTTTTTTCAATGTTGTTCGAAGGAGATAATTTTTTTTTTATATGTATATTCTTTTCCTTCCTAACCTTATTCTTTCTTTATTTTGTTTCCAAACACAACCATAATGAGATACATAGTTTGATTTTTTATGAATAGTTTGAATCTATTCATTACGTAGTATTCTATTTATGAGATATATAATCGTTCAGATGTTATAATAACTAATTGTTTGAAGTTGAACTAAGTTTTTGAAATAATTAATTTTTGTTTGAAATGACAATTGATTAATATGATATTAAAATCTATAATATATGATCAAACGGTATGATGTTCGATTTAAGTAGAGATTAGTTGGATAATTAGTTCCACCTAGTACAATTTGAATTTAACTTAATTGATTCATGATATGTCTCTAACTTATTCAGAGATAGAATTGAATGAAGATTGTCGCGGACACCAATAGCGATGTGTGTATATGTTTGACTCTGCACTCTGCACCATGGTTTTCTTCGACGGAAGTTTATAGCATTCCCAATAGTAGTGGTAGTTACTTTCAAAATAGTGCTTAAATATATTTCACATGTGTTCACATCACTTATTTATATTTATTTTTTGGTAATATCTAATAATCAGTTCATTACTATAATTTAACACTTCTAAATAAATTATTAAATAGACTTTATTGATGATTTTATATGTTTAAACTAATACACCGACAAATACTCTTGTTTCTTATGATATTTTTCTCTCCATTTTTTAGTAGTGGGACCTGCTTGTATGTAAGAGAGGAGAGATATGGTAACTCCAATCATAGATGTCTATTTGACACCCTCTTTTTTGGTCCTTTAAAGGTTGCATGTTAATAAGATGAATCCCTATTAGTTAAGGCAACTCCTATTGGAGATAATATTAGTAAATGAAGTTTGGAGCAACGCGAGACTATTATTTTTCAATATGTGCAACTTAGTAAAAGATTGTACAACATTTGATATATTATAGGGCATAATAAAATCCACAATTTTATACATTTTTATATTTATTGTGAGTTTTATTGTTATATATTTAAAAAAAATTAAAAAACTAAAACAACTTGTTAATTGTAAGGGCTATGGAAAATAATTATCGTGACAAATTTGTAAGAAAATAATTTGAGTAATTTTTATGGTAATTTTATTTGTATATATTTTTATATTCGTATCATAAATATCATTAGTCATAATAAAATATATATTTTTATTGATATTTTTGTGTGTGTATATATATATATATATATTATGCCGAGTAGAACATGGTAGAGTGAATACTAAAGTACTTGTCTCGATATTCATATCTAGTTATTTAATGTAAAGTAATCAATACAGACACTCGTAACCATAAAACATAATTTACACTATCTATTGTGTGTATTTTTTATTGATACTTAATAAGTCTAGGTTCACTTGCCATCCCTGGATGTACCTTGATTTTAAAGATGAACGATGTGGCCAATAGGATAGATTAGAAAAAATGAAGAGGTTCAATTGAAATATAGGAACATGATTAGTGGAATTGGTCCAATAGTGGAGAAATCATAAAGGCCTTCTACTACAAAAATTGTTCTTAACATCGGCTCAAAGCTAAGTTAAAAAATAAAAGTCCTCACTAACATTGATTTAGCCATAGAAACTTGTAAAGGCTAACATGCCCGAGGCTAAAATGTAGCGCTGGCTAAATGACAACTGAAACTATCTTAGCGTCGACTTGGTCAAGTCACCTGCGACACTATGGTCAAAATTAACATGTTTTATGCTAAGATCAACTCACTAATGATAAATTATTCAAATGACGTAATGTCGGATAGGTTGATACTAAAGTCACCAACCTAAAAGTCAACTCTAAATATTAGTATCGGTTCTTCGACGTTACTTCTAAAAAAAGTTCAAGTGGAATTTTAGAAGTGTGGTTTTTTTATCCGTAGAAACAATAAAAACAAAAATACTATATCAAATTTGTCAATAATAATTATAATGCATTAACAACAGTACCAAATTGTTCTTACACTACAAAATTATGACAAAGTAGTTTGAAATTACTTAATAACAAAGTCTTGCATCAAACACATTTGTCACACAACAAATGCAAAAAAGTATTGGTAACATAATAAGTCAAATTAATATATAACGACTAGAGCCGTCAAAAAAACCCCCAACTACAAGGTCTCCTTACTTTTTTTGTTTTATTATTAGGCACCCTATCAAAATAATCTTTTAAGGGCCCCTTAATTTCGGCCCATTATTTAATGGGGCCTAAAGGAGGGGGCTCTAAGGGCCCATAGGCCCCCAATATTTTGTAATTTTAAGATTTTTTTCTTGAAAAAAAAATTTATTAAAAAAAAAGTGAAAATTTTTTATCGAAAAAAAAAATCAGAAACTTTTTATCGAAAAAAAATCGGAAATTTTTTATCGAAAAAAAATCAAAAATTTTTTATCGAAAAAAGTCAGAAATTTTTTATCGAAAATTTTTATCGAAAAAAATCGGAAAATTTTATAGAAAAAAACAAAAAATTATCGGTGAAAAAATTGAAAAATTTTATTTCTCAAAAAAGAAAATTGATTCTTTTTTAAAAAAAGTGGGCCTAGGGGCCTCCTAAGCCCACAAATTTTTAGGGGGCTTTTAATTTAGGGGGCCTTATTTTTGGGGCCTTTTAAATTATTAATTTTTTTGACCCCTTCAAAATGTGGACTCGGGCCAATAATTAGGGGGCTTGTCAAATTGACAGCTCTAATAACGACGACATAAACAAGACTAAACATCGTCATCACGTAATAGATTGTCTAAATGAAAATGCGAAGGAGGATATAAAACTTTAAAATTTGTAGTATCATATAAAAAGGTTAGTACGGAAATACCTTATTATTATTATTATTATTATTATTATTATTATTATTATTATTATTATTATTATTATTAATAAAATCTCAAGCCAATGATGGTACACAGTCTGAAATATATACAAGAAAGCCATTCTTAAATATGAGAGAAGCAAACAATCATTGTGAATTGAAATAACTATTTTTTTAACCACATATTTAATGTACACAAGGTTGTTATACTACTCTAGACTTATATAAATTAAATCAAATCAAATACTTTGTTACTTAATTTCTGATGGAGTAAGACAAGTTAGAATATATCCTAACTTTGATCTTCAACCCAACCAACATGATAATTTTCTTTCATCTCCTCAATCTTAACCACTACCTCCTTCCAATCCCACCTATTCTCCAAACTCCATTCACAACAACTCATCCCACTCCTCAACACAGCTTCAATATCTCACCCTACCAACACCAATACTTTTATCCACCCCTACATCCCAACTCATCCCTTTTATTTGTTTATTTTTTTTCCGCAATGGCTTAATGGAAAATATTTAACATATTGATCATTCGACAAGAAAAATGAAATCACTGTTTATAAACAATAGTCGATCATCCAACTAAATTCATTTCATGTGAACATGTAATTTAATATGAATAATTATTTTATTTTGTTTTGTTTTAATGTAAATATATATTATTTGTATACTAATTTTTTTATAAGCTTATATAATAATTCAATCATACATATATATACTGCCAAAAAGTTTTTTTTTTTTTAATCCCATAATGTCAAATCTACAAAGAATATACTGCCAAGTTTTTTAATTTTTAAGTCACATAATGTCAAATCTACATCACATATATATAAAAGGTTTAAATGTATGTTAATTTTTAGTCAACAAAACATTTAAGTTTAGTTTCTATTAATTTTCTTTTGACTATAAGCTTGAATATAAGTCCACCTCATTTACAACCTATATATAAATATTAATGAAAGAGTAAATCTTTCATTTAGTGGTCTTAAATTATATTTCATTTTTATTTGATCTCCGAACTATAAAAATATAACAAATTAATCATTCTTAAATTATTCTCATTCTATTAAATTGGGAGATCAATTAACTTTCAAAATAGAAAAAAGAGTGATAGTTCAATGATTAATTTGATAGATTAAGAATATATAGTTAATGAACAATTTCATGTATTTTTATATTTAAAGGACCAAATAAGAGATTTGATAGTCTAAAGACCAATTATATTTAATTGAAGACTAAATTTAGATCTAATTGTTAATGAAATAGGAGTATAAAATAAAATGGGGCATGGGATATACCGCAAGTGGGCCCATAAACTAGTAGGTGAGATGACACATTCACACGTATGATCGTGTACGAACAATACATATTTTTTTATAAATTAAGAAAAATCTTAGTCTAGGAACAATACATTTTTTTATTAATTAAGAAAAATAACTTAGACAAGGGAAACTGAATCAGCACTTATTACGATTAACTTATTGCATCCGTTTACTTTCTAAGCTGTTATTTTTTCTATTAAATAAAGATAAAATAAGATGGAACAATATCATGTAAGATGGTATTTTATAACGATAGACGCGAGAATTAAATTATAATTATATATCAAATATCATAACTAAAATTAATTTAAATAATATATGGTTATTTAAAAAAATGACATTATTATTTTTATTTTAATCTTGATATTTTATGAATTAATGATTGGTTAGGATTGATTTCGGTTATCTCTAACATTGAACTAAAGTTTGGAAATTGGAAGTGGGATTAAAAACAATTGTGCATGTTTTTTTTTTTTTTTTTTTTTTTTTTGCAGTCGTATGGATCATGATTATGCAAAAATAAAAAAGATAAATGGGTCACAACTAGCTAGGCAATATCGGGAGAAAAACTGGCAACATTCCAAAGGAAAGAGATTCACTTTCACTTTTTGATATTTTCTTTCTCAATTATTTGACGATATAGCTCTAGATAGTAGATACTACAAAGTGTGTATGCATTTTCTTTTATTAAACAAAAGGCAACCTAGTAAGTGGATTTGTCTATGACGGCATGAACTAATTAACAGCTGCGATTTGTGAATGTGGCCACTTTTTCGTTTGAAATTGGAATAGTTATCTTTCTCCGAGTCAAATCTAAACTTTCAAATTCAACCTGCTTTTTATAAGAAAACTTACATATATTTAGAAAATAGATGGTGAATTTAATATAATTATTTTATATTTTTGTGTTTAGTTAGAGAGGAGAAGGAGAGGTGAGGAAAGATTTTTAAATTTTTGTCTTTGATTTGAATTTTATGAAGGAATTGGAGATGAGGAGAGGTGATATGTTGGTTATAATTAAAAAATTATTTAAAATTTATATTTTTTCTTAAATTAAACAGAAGATTATTATAAAAAAATTCATTCACTTATTTGAATTAAATATGACTCTACGTTCGTCTATATCATTTTTCCTCTCTTCTCCTTTATTAAAATATATCACATTTTATTCCTTCTATTGAATTAAACACATCTTAAATTTGAGAGACAAAAATATAACTCTTATACTTTTAGGAATCAATTTATTTATTTACTATAAATACATCTAATAATTTAAAATAGTTTATATTTAGAAGCAAATTTTTTTTTCTTCAATCGGTGCTTCTAATAATTAAGAACTAAGGAAGTAGTCTACCATTCCAGATCAGTAAGTTTCATTTTAACAAATATACACCTACTGTCTAAACAACTGAACTAATATATAGAAATCTCATAGTCAGCCCAAACAAAAATGTTTCCACATTACTAATTAGAAATATAATGAAAATTATAATATACAAATTATAATATATTGTATAGATTGTATATGAAATTTTGTTTGTTATTAATTGATAAATAAAATTATTTAGTTGTACTATATCGTATTGTGTGTTAAATTAAATTTATTGATGATTTTATACTAAAATTAATTATATTATACAGATAAATAAAAATATTTATACATATGTGAATATTATACTTGATCGTGCAGAAGTATATATTTTTTTTGGAACAAATTTTCTTAAACTTTGATAATATTTTATAGTAAATTTTTAAATATTTTAATATTATGCCTTAAAAATTTAGTATTATAATGTCGTATAACTTTAAATGGTATTCAGTGCTACATGATTTATGCATCTCATGCATAATACAGATATTTCGGTAGTTTCACAAATTAAATAAGTTTCATCTTTTAGTGTAATATTAGTCATTTTTTTGGTAGTTTTTGTTTTTAAATGGTTTCAGTTATTCGTTTATGTACTGTATATTTTTACTTTATAAGAAAAAATGTATCCAAAATAAATTTAAACAACATATATTTTAAAACAAAACAAGTATATTGTAACTGTTATCACGTATAGCATACGCGTGTAACTGTTATTTTTTCCAACCCAAATACACATAAAAAACATGTCATGGAGTGAAAGACAGCGATGCTTCATCTCCATTAATTTTCACCTCCTATCAAATTGTAGCATATGATTTCCATGCTTTTCGTCATTAAATAGTTTTACCTTTTTTATTCAAATGGTAGTACTATCTCAGGTCCCGATTATAAGTCTTTATCATTTTTGTAATGTTCTTACAAGTATATCTCATAAAAAAAATATTAGACATTGAATACATCACCTAATATTTAAAAAATAAACATTAAATAAGAATAAAAAGTCATTTAAATAATAAATATATCTTAAAAATCCTAACCTTTTTTTATAATTGTAATCAGAGGTAGTACCATTTTATGAGATTAAAAGAGATGCACTAGTAATATAAAGAAACTTTTTAATATTATGTAATTACAATCATTTGATTTGCCATATTATAATGTGTTATTTTTAAAATCAAAAGTAATCATTTAATTATTTGTTACCGTGTAAATTCTAATTGATTGTTAAAATAAAATAAATCAATTTACGCTAAAAGTATATCTACTTTATTATCATAATTTTTTATACATTTAAATTATTACCACATCTATCTCTATTTATATATAATTTTAACACTACGGGAGAGAGTTATATGGTTCAAATAAACCATAAGCCTAAATCTCTTGCCTTACTTGCTTTATATATATATATATGTAATAAAATGGAGGCTAAATTACATATGTGGTTCCTTAACTTAATTTCAGGTAACGTTTTAGTCATTTATCTTTTTTTTTTTCGACTTGGTCATTTATTTTAATTTTAAGTGATAATTTGATATTTTATGTTTTAAAATTTCAACAATGTTATCCTTTTTTATACAAAAATTCAAAAAAAAATTTAATCAAAACTTATAAAATTAATTATATTCTTCAATATAATACAAATTTAATCAAATTCGTAACGCAAATCTTCAAATAAACTTATATTTTCATACTTTATTTGATATTGTTAGGAATAAAGGACTAAATCGAGAAAAAAAAAAAGGTAAAAGACTAAAACGTTACTTGAAATTAAGTTAAAAGACTACGGATATAATTTAACGTAAAATGAAAGGAAACAATAAAATGCATAACATGCATAACATGCAGTGGGCCTCACACGCTATATCTTTTCAGTCATATGAAAGAAAATCACGAGATACCATGAAAGGTAAATTAATTTATAGTAATAACATTCATAGTTTGAAAAATTCACTGTGGGCTATACGGTCATTTGCTTAATTAGAGACTGCATAGCCTCCAACAAAAATAGAAACCGAATGAAACCATCCTTATTCAGAGCGTCGAGGAAGAAGAAAAAAAGAGGAGTCCTAACATTAATGAAAGAGGCCAATATGGAGCTAAAATTGATATGTTTAATAATATATATAATCAACGTATATTGGCTTTATTTAGGTTAAAAAATATATATTTAAAAATTGTATTCCAAATAAAAAATTATTAATATTAATTTTATTATTGACATAAACATAACATTAACAATACATTAACAATACAGAAAATAAACATATTTTTACTCATGTACACCAATCATGATAGTTCATACCTATCGAATACTCACACAAATAGTATCTACGAGAGAAAGTATAGTTTTTTTTTTGTCACAAATATAAATTGTAGTTGTTCTATATTTTCATCTCAAAATATATGTTAAAATAATTTTATATATTTGATTTAAATTTTTAGATTATATACATTAGTTTTTTAATTTAACCTCTTTTATTTATATTTTGAAACGGAAGCAGTACGATTTTTAGTTTTTTAGTTTTTTTTGTAAAAATATAAAGTTGTTATTTTTAAGTGTATTAATCATAAGAAAATATACATTTACTTTATTATGTATTTTATTTTAACAAGAGATTCTCTTTTCTCATATAATGTGAATATATTAACGAGTTAAAAGTTAATTTTTAAAACAATGATAATTTTAAAGATGATTCTTTGATCTTACTGTCTTTTTGATTTGATTTTGATATTTTGATTATTTATTTCATTTATATATAAGATAAAAATTAATAATAAAAGTAAAAAGTATTTATTTACAATTTGTTTATCTTTTAATATTTACATATCTAATGAGCCAACTTGTTTTACTCACGACTAACACATTGTTTTTTCAACAGATTAAATAAAATCGTCCAACTTAAAAATTTAAATTCAAATAATCAATTTGACTTTTTTTTAAAATGACAAGTTAAATCAACCGACTCAAAAGATCATTTTATTTATTTATTTATTTATCATAAAATAAAACAGCTGACGTAGCCTTTTTGACTTTTTTTTTCTCAAGAAAAAGGTTACTCTGCACTATCGTGTAGTATCTCTTTTAAATGAGGAAATATACTTTTGAAGACATTTTGGTTGGTGCTATTTGTGGCCATATGGAGTCTAGAGTCTACCTTTAATAGATTTTTTCGTGTTTTTGTTTGTTCACTATACATTCGTCGTGCAATATGACCTACGGTCTACGAATTGGAGAACATACACTTGTGTTTAATTAATAAAATAGGATTAGCTAGCTAGTGTTATTTGAGACACTATATTGATATTATTGTATAAAATACAAATAAAATAATTGTGTATTTACAATCGAAAAAGACAATCGATAAGAGAGAAAAGATATTAAACAATTAAAAACTGTATCATTTGACATTAAATTTGATGTGCACAAATTATTTCTCATAAAGATATTTTACTCGTGTATTTTTTATTGAAAGATATCTTATTCATGTTGATAACGGTAAAACTCTCTTAAATTGCAGTTGATTTTAATTTAATTTTTTTTGTTTATATAAATGGTTGTTTAGTTTATATATCTGACACATGCGCTTTTGTGAAAGGGAAACTACAAATAATTTAGTTGAAAATAATTATTTGCGTAAAATATTATTCATGGGAGTCAAATCAAAGTGACAAACGCCAGTTAGTAAATGTGACCCAAAAGTGAAGGTCCAAAACCATCGATTTTAATTCTTTTTTGTTTGGGTACAAATAATCGATTCTATTATCAAAGAAGGAAGAGACATTATTGTACTTGTAAATCTAAAGAGAATTTACATTACATTACAATATTATGTACATGACGCGTTTAGAATTAGAATTACATTACCCGTTTTGTGTACTATGCTAGTTCTTCTTTGATGAAATTAAATGATGTTGTCCTTGTCCCTATGCACAGCAGGGAACACCAATCACTAGTCACCATTTGTGAAAGGAAACATGTACTCCTTTATTTGTGATCATCAATATTGTATAACCCTCAAAATTGAGAGTGAGAGGAGTGAGTGTGGGGGTACACATAATAACATACTCTTTAATTTCACCATTAATCTCTTCAACAACGCCACCATTGGAACAGCTGGGTATTAATATAACATCATATTCCCTTTCTATCCTTTGTCGTTTTCTTTCACCCGTAAAGGAAGGATTTAATAATTCCACTCATATGAACGAGGCAAACTATACCCTATTTTAGTTATTGTCCAATAAACTACCGCAGTAAAAAAATTTAAGATGAAATTTGAATTTTCAATAAAAAAAAAAAATCATTAACATTATTTTAATTAATGATAATTTTTTTAGAAAAATTACAATTTAAAAGTGAGGAAGAAAAAAAAGACAAGACACTATTAGACACAGCAGAACATCATTCACTACAGAATGAAGAATAAGAATAATTGAGTTTCACAAGTGTGTAGCACTTGCAGTCACTCATAACAGAAAAAACAACAAGTGACTGGAGAAACGCGCCAAATCTTGAAAAAAAAAGAAAATAATAAGAAAGAGAGAGGTTTATTCAAAACAAGATCGAGAAGATAACATTAATACACACATAATGACATTCAAATAAACAGATGAAGGATTAAGTGAAGGAGTTATATATAGAAACATGAAACTCCTCTCAAATCTATAGTTTGTAATATAAATAAAATAGTATTTAAAAAGTTAACATATTTAGATTAAATACATGAACTTTGAAAATACTTATTTGTTTATATTTGATTTGAGAGAAAATATTATATAAAGCCCATCCAAAAAACATCTTCCATAGTGTGCAAGCATGGAGGCTGATAAGCATCAATGGAATCTATAAAGACAAACTCCTTTTCAAAATCACCAGTGTTTCCCAACCGAGGAAGTTCAATGATCTCACTCAATTCATAAGAATTTGTGGAAGAGGGAAATTCCATATGAGCGGCTTTGGTTGCGGCGGCTTGAACATCGCGAGGAGCGAGCGAAGCCGGCCGAGGTAGCGAGTTAGCCAACTCAGGGAAGTTAAGAATGGCGGCGTTTCCTTTTATGCTAAGAGCGGCTACGTCGTGAGCTCTAGCCGCCATTTCCGGCGTGGAAAATGTGCCGAGCCATATTCGCGATTTCTTCCTCGGCTCGCGAATTTCGGACACCCATTTCCCCCAGTTTCGCATGCGGACCCCACGGTAAACTGGATGGCTGGTGCTATTGGTGCGTTTAATCTTTTGTGCTTGTGGTTCTGAATTTGAGCTGCACTCATTAGTTTTTGAGTTATTACTCATATTGTTTGCTTTGGGAATTATAGGAAGGGAAAGTAATAAAGAGAATTTAATGGGTCTAGACCCTTTTTCACTCACTTGCCAATCAGACTTATAAAGGTTCACTTCATCTTATTGGAACTTGGAAGGGACCTACATTCTTTTTTTTATATGCTGCACTGAGTCCGAGGATTCTATTTAGACTTCTAATTTTTATCTTTATAAATCTAACACTTTTCACAATTATACAACAACCCATTCAAACACAGTTCAAAAAGTTGTTGTATATAGTGTAAAGGACTATCATAATAGCTTTTATTTAATTTATATCTTAAAAAACTAAACATAAGTTTTTGAATTTGCTAATGATTCAACTCATCTAAAAAACTCTGTCTGTGGATAATATTATGAAAACTATGTAACATTTGAGACTTTTTTGTAAACCTAACTTTCAACTCTTTTAAACTTTTTATTATAAATTCCATATTGAGTACATAAAAAACTCAATGATTTATTTTATTTTAAAGAAAAACAAGGTGTGTATAGAGAAAATAGGTCGTTGTTCAAAAGAACACAATTTGTACACGTGCTCAACAAAATTTGTAATCAAGAATAGAAAATGCTAAACGATCCATGATACTTTGTAAATTGTATCCGCGTGATTAAAGAAAATGGATGAGCCCACACGGCTGACAAGCTTTGTTGCGCCACACAAACTCTGGACTCTCTCTGTATATTTGCTGCTTAATAATGTACAGTCGTTTGTTTGCTTCATCTTATCTTTTTTTACTGCCGTTTCCTGTTTCTTCACCCATATCACACTGTAGTCTTGTTGACCCTTCCTATGTTATCTTAATGTTATATGATCCCCTTATCACCACTTTCTGCAGAACCAAAATTTGGATTCTTTTTTTTTAATTACATTTTAGCCCTTTTGTATATGATTAAATATATTTTAATTCCTATATATATTGCGCTGCTACTTGGCTTACCTATATAAGCAAATTCCAGACATGTCGATATGTTAGCAATTTGATCAGAAAAATATATATAGGTGATATTGTTCGCTGTATATTTCTCCTCAGTATATTACCCATATATGGAGTCTGTTGGATTGTCTCCCTAGCTAGCTACGTATAGGTGCTGTAGAGATTATTTTTTGACCAAAGAGTGTCGTAGATATTATATATATATAGCCAACAATTGCATGTGACTGCTTTTAAAACTGAGTTTAGGTTTTTGGACTTTCTTCCACATTTACCCAGTGGTATTACTATCAGTCACTTCTCAAAGATGCAATCATTTATCTGCCTCTTTCGTTACTACCACCAAACTATTTCTAAACTTAATCAACAAATTAATTTTTAAATTTTATAAATAAATAAATGCATCATTAAAATTATAAAATAATAATTAAAATAATTTATATTTAAATTTTTATCGTTATAAATTGTCACATAACATATTAATTGAATATTTAATTTGATATCATAATATTATCACATTGTGAACTAATTTTTCGATAAAATTTAAATATTTTATGGATTAATTTGTTCATAATTAGTCAATCTACAATTACAATTATTCACAAATTTATTTATGAGATAACAAGATTTCATTAATAAATTTATCAGTGAAAATATCACATTGATGTGAATAAACACATATTCAATGACGATATCACACATAATTTTAATGATGTATTTGTCATTCATAAAATTCAGATACTAATTTTATTGGCGTTTACAATTTTATTTGACCAATTTTCATATTCACTCAATATTTATATATACACATATAGATCACCTATGTTGGTTATCATATTTAATATTATTTTCTTAAAATATTTAAATTTTGTTCTTATAAAATATTATTGAAATAATAATAAAATCATTTAAATATAATATTTCTTTTACACTTTGAAGTAAAGTATTCATACATATTATATTCTAATTAATGAGTAAAAACAATATAGGTAAATATTAGCATAAAAAATCATCTTTATATATATAAGATATTCTCTAAATTTATAAATATTTAAGTATGATCAAATATTTGTCTAATGTATGATATATACAATAAATTATAGTATTATAATTTTTTTCAAAATACTCAATAGCTCTTAGATGAGAAGGTAAAAGTATTTTTCAATCTAACCAGAGATTTTGCGTTCAAATCCAACTATGAGAATACAATAGTATTAATCTACTTAAGATATATATATATATATATATATATATACATATATATTATAATTATTGAAAAAATGTTACTCCTTCTATCTTAAATAAATTAAAGAATAGATGAAAACTAAAAGAGTTACTAACAATTTTTTACAGATGATTTGATTATTATAGAACAAAAGAATTAGAAAAATTGAAAAACTAAATCACCTACTGTATTTTTAATTGGTTTCATTTTGTTTCTCTCAGAAAAAATCGTTTTAGACATGCTCATTACACCCATTGTCGAAATTGTTGAAAAAACTTAAAAAATAATCAATTAAAATTAATTAAATCATTAAATATAATGTAAATATAAATTAAGTTCATTGAGTCCATGCACATTAACCACGTACAACAATATACTGATCACATATAAAAAAAACTAGATCAACAAAAAAATAATATATTTTATTCAAAATTTTGATAATTTAGTGGTAGCTCTATATAATAAATTACTTAACTTGACATAAATTATAAATTTTTATTAATTCAATTGTTGATTATTGAAATAATATATTAATAATTAAATATATAAAATTTTATATAAATTTAAAATTTATAATTATATAATTTATAATTAATATTTACTTATATTATTTAAAAATTTATTATACATTCATTTAAAATTATATAATAAAATATCAAATAATTTTGAAATTTTATAAAAATTTATAAAATGAATCTACTAGTAAATTGTTTTTATTTGAGTGTGGTATTAATGAAATTCATCTTTGGGGTCGGCACTCATGCGTATTATTGCAAGTGGCTGTTTATTAGCTCTGCACTTTATGTCAACAGCGACGTAAGATAATTAGTCCGGGAAGTTATTATTGTTTAATATATGCGTTGACGTAAAAAAAAAAAAAAAAAAAAAAAAAAAAAAAAAGAACAAAGATATGCGCGTTTCAACATTTTTGCAAAGCTTGAGCGGTTGTTTCACTATTTTTTTACACAATTGTTTGTTTCATTTTTTTTTGACACAACTGCTTGTTTCACTATGATATCCCAATACCTGCGGTTGCGGCAACTCAGCAACTCAACGTGATTTGTTTGTTTCTAATTTATTATGTTAGGCTTTAAGAAAACAAATCGATTCAAAGTTTCACCCTACCTTGAAGTTTAGAATAAAGAAATAACTTTTCTTTACGATGTAGAAATATACTTTATAATATAGAACGTTTGCTTTGAATTTTTTGGATCTCATGCTCATTGAACTATCTTGCATGTAAATAATATCCATGTTAAAGTGTTAATTGGGTTGGGTATTTTTTATATTGTTTTTTTACTAAAAGAAATATTTATTCATTTGAATTTGAATTAATGTAATACATTAATCAAGAAGAATACATATTCGTTAAAATTGTAAATGGTGAATTTATTAAAAAAATTCACAACATTCAAATTAATATGTTAAATGATTAAAATATTTACAATTTAAATAAATTAAGATGATCAGAATATTTGTGCGTTTGGATCTACAATATTAACGACATTGAAGTGTTCAATTAAATATATGTACTATATCAAAACAAGAAAAAATAAAAAATATTGCATTTAATAGGTAAAATAATATAAAAAATACGAAGAAAATATATATTTATATAAAATTAATTTAACTTGTTTAGATAAAAGATAAAAGAAAAATGATATAAAATGATGATTTGGAAGAAAAGAAAAATCACATATCACTTATCTATTCTACTGTAAAGAAGAAATAAGAGTTGAGAAAAGAAGAAGTTTGTTGCAGCTCTAGATTAAAAAGTGTTCATTCTGGGTTGGGTACTCCTTGTTCCTCTATAAATATATCTTTTTCCTTATAAAAAGTTAATATATTAATCTTAACTAATGAGCAAAAACAAAATTTGTTACCGTATAAAATATGAATTAAAGCAATGCAATTGAAATAAAAAAATTGATTATAACTATTTAAGAAAATTTAACTCGACGTGTAAAGAATCAAACTTATTCATGTCGACTTTCCACTAAATTGACTAATAATGTCTTTTTGAATGAAAACAATTAAATTTAATTGCAATTTTAGCTACTATATTTATCAATTCATTAAATCAGTCACTCTATTATAAAATTTGACAATTTTAGTATTTCGTTCTGATTTTTAACTAAAAATTAGCGACGTGATATTCTTTAACGTGTCATATCATACAACAATGTAGAATAATTAATATATATGAAATAAAAATAAAATTCTTTAAAAATTGAATTTTCTACTTAATAAATTTTTTGTTTTTGTAATTTAATCAATGCATATATATCATAAAATCATATATAGTACAAAAAAAAAACTGTTGTTACATACAACATATACTTATTTAAGGAATGTATGTGGGTAGAATGACTCATTGAGTCTCCGTGACAACATTAATCATATATTTTCGTGGCTAAAAACGTAGATACTTACCGACAAAAAAAATCACATGTAATGTTACTCACGATCAATCCGTGAAAAATTCTACAATTTTCTATATAATATTCATAATTTTATCGATGATATTTCTGTGGGTAACTTATCATTTACTTATGAAATTTTCGTAGGTAATCAAAAAATTATTTTAACTATATTTTATTTTTCCTGTTTGCTCTATTTTTTTAATGTATTTTTAAAATAAATTGTAACCATATTAAAACATCATTGTCAAAACAAATTGAAGTTTTATGTAAATAATATTTTCAAAACATACATCGTGACTACTACAAGTTTTAAAATAAGGATAATTTACACTATCATAATTCTCAAAATAAGCACACTATCACTACCATAAGTTTCAAAATACACATAACGACACTATCGTAAAATATATATATATATATATATATATATATATATATATATACATGGCAAGTTATTCCTCTTAGAAAAGAATTATGAGTTCTTTTTCGCTTCCATCAATGATTTGTAAGAGTTTGAACAACTGGAACTTGAAATTTGTTGAAACTAGGTATTCTTTGTATTTTCTCTTAAACAAAAGATTTAAGTGAATATTTAGTAAGAAATACAAAAGCTCAATGTTGGATTTGTATCTATTATTTGTCTCAAGAATATTAGACACCAAATATCATATTCTCAATCACTTCAGGTATTGGCACTCATTTATCCATTGATGAAACAACCAAATAAAAAACACTAGGACATTTTACTCGAGTGTTGGTTGGTTTGGACATGTCACAAGAAAAGAGATATCAGATATATATATATATATACACACACACGAACAAATCTAAGCAAAATATGTGGTCATGAAATCAGTATTACTCCTTGTTGTCATCATCATAAGACTCATCCTCGTCATAATCTGGATTACGAAGCAACGGGAGGACTCAACCTGTATGGTAGCAACATTTTTTTACCAATGTGGCTAGCTGCATCTGGAGCTCTGAAGTGCGCAACTCTGTTTGTTGAATTTAACTCCCCTCGCCAATGTTGCTCTGTTTTCTTTAGCTCCTCGTGTTCTGCCACTTTTGTTCGCTTCTCAAATGTTCTTATATGTGCAACTATCTCGTTAGAGTGTTGAGACAAAACATTGGTGCAACCTTTAGGTGGACGAGAATCTGGGACTAGACTTGTGACACTTGGTCTATAAAGTGATGATCTATCTCCAGTACCATAGATGCACCATTTATTCTTTCCCCAATAGATTGGACCCACACGTCTAAACGAACTTCTGCATTAACCACTTGGCTACCACTACTAGATGTTTCCCCATCTTTGGAGGTCTGCTGTAACTTACCTTGAAATATTTCCTGCTCAAATAAAAAATAATATAACATAATCAAATTACTTTCGCAAGAAATACAAATGAAAGAAATGAATGATTTAATATTTCTTACTTAAGTTTTTTTTTTGTTCTTTCATCAATCCAAGAGTTGTCATTCTTCTTAGTGTGAGTCTTTAAAAAGACTTTTTCCAATGTGGGTCTCTACCTAACTCTTCAGCCTTACAGAAATACAAAAAATAGCATAACCGTAAATAAGATGAGAGCCATATTTCACCAGCAAAGGAAAATAGCAAAATATTTCAGCAAAATAGCTCCATGCACAACACAACAACACACCAAAATAATAGAAATAGCAAATAGTAGGCATGTCCTTGAGCCAAACATTAAATGGTTAAACAATATGACTTGGACATAGAAAACGTACCATCCAAATGGTATGTTCAATAATGGATATAGGTCCACCAGTATGAACAGCTTCTCCTTTAGAAGAATCACAATTTTTCTTTGCTCGATTTGATATCTCTTTATACGACAGATCCATCCATATATTCTCAAGATCATTCCAAACAATTTCGCTCATCCAAGTTGGACACTTGTGCTTCTTTCTCACTTGCATCAACATATCCGAAAAATGCATTGATCTTTTGTATTAAAGATATTCTTAATCTGAAAAATATGCTCAGTCAACAATGCAAATTTCTCCTGCAACATTACATTACAAATAATTTATAATGTTTCAATGTGTATCAACACAATAGTTGAACTTATGAATAAGATATATAACATAATCTTACACCGAATTTGTCGAACCAGCAATCCAAAGTTAACTATGGGATTGCTCCCCAGTTATGATACAAATCAACATATTATGATGTAATGTCTTAGGTGTGGGCCTTCGAGGTCACCCTACATGGTAAGCACTTACAACACAATTTTAAAACAAATTTGTTTTTTAAATAATTTGAAACAAACCCTATATCTCATATAGTAATGAAAAGTTAATCGAAACTAGTTACATACCATCGACCATCCGATCATAACATTGTTCTCCCATCATGCGCAACTCTATTACTAGAATTGGAGCATTGTGTCCCTTGAGTCTTATTACCAGTAGTAATAGGTATTGAAGGTGGTGGATTACCTGTGAAACAATGAAGATGATATGTGAAAAAATAAAACGAGTTGTTATAATTCAATGGCCATATTCAAAAACAATAAAACTGCAATTCAATATATAAGGGGAACTGGCAAAATTTAAAAACAATAACACTGTAATGTAATAACTCTTTTCAAACGTATATGAACAAAAGGCAGATGACTAATGATCAAGAAAATCACCAGAGTTGCAAATCAAACACTAATTCACTTCAATTCATTCACTAATTACCACTAATTCTAGTAAACCAAACCAATGATTCAAACATCTAATTCACTTCAATTCACCACTAAATTGTTAAAACTAGTTTAGTGGAAAAAATAATTGCATAGTCATTTATTTCTTATTTATTTTAGTTAGACAAGAAGGATTAAACTACAGAGATTTAGAAATTTTGAAGTTGTTACTTGTAAAACAATGAAGATGAGATGTTATGAATTTTAATGAGATGTGAAAAAACAAAACAAGTTGTTATAATTCAATGGTCAGATTCCAAAACAATAAAACTAGCTACAATCTAGTAACACTGCAATATATATATACTATTGAATGGAGCCATGCTTATATATGTTCTTTCTTTTTTTTATATATAAAAAATTAAGGTTAAATAATGATATTCCAGTTAACGGTTAATAATATCTTAATCAAATATTATATTATATTGAAAAATAAATTTATATTTATCTTCGTTTGAATCAATAACATTAATAAGGGTGTGCAACTCGAGCCATTTTTATGCTCTTTTTATTACTTAAATTGTTTTCTATTATTATTTTGAAAGGTTATTTACATGTATATTAAATTAATATTTTAATTTTTAACAAATAATATTTAATTTTAAATTCACTTATTGAAACTCATCTTGGACAGTACACTTCAAAATCAATTTTGATTTAAATTACATAAATTAATAAAAAGTTGTTTTTACATTATGTATCTAGAATTAAATTAGTTTTCGTTTTGTTCAGTTTTCATTCAAAGGAAGTAGGTCAAAATAAACTTTATCAAAATAATTTTTCGTGGTCACAATATCAAAGATATACTATTGTACCACCCAATGAGTTTGTTATTACCTGTTTCATTAGTACACTTTTTCGGATTCCATACATTTAAAGAGTCCTAAATTCACACATTCGAGAACATCATATACCGGTAGGATCTCAAGTTCTCAACCATTAGATTGAAAAATGTAAGTTTTTATAAATATTTTTTAATATAAATTGTCAAATTTAAATCTTGATATTTCGATCTTAATCGAATGATTTTCAACGTGTGAAATGCGAGGACAACTGGACCGCAGCAATCCTGGTCCGTTTTGGAGTTGGTCCCATAAACGTGAATTTTTCAATTATAATGTTAAGACAATAGTCATTCACAACAATCCATGTCGTAAAAGTAACCGGGATCGGTGCCACATATATTAATTTCTCCTTATTTATTTTTTCATGATTAAGGAAACAAGTAACAGTATCTCTAACATCTCCAACGGTGGTAGATAAATGAATTCGTAACTGGCATATAATTATGTAAAATTTAGTTTTTGACGAATTTGCTGTTATCTCAGATGCTCTCAAAAATGATATTTTGATAATTTAAAAATAATAAAATTATAACTGTTATTTTTTTTATTAATTTATTAAAATTTTAATAAATTTTAATAAATTTATATTTACTATTGAAGTAAAAATTAAATAAATTTCTTTAAGATAACGTAATAAAGTAGACCTTATTTAATAAATTTATATTAAAATCCACCGTCGAAAACACTGTTAGAAACCTTAAAATGAGATTTGAGGGCCACATTAAAGCACGACCCGACAAATTATGCAACTCCAGATACGATACTTGACTTGATGGGTTCTAAATTTTTGTGGTTAACTGTATATATTTGAAAAAGTGAAAACGAATGAAATAGCAGGAGCGGGTACACACATTATTGTTGAATTATATGAGTTTTAATATGTGAGAATACGATGATTAAATTCGGACCATTAAAAGAAACGATTTCAGTTTTCATGATTTAAGACAGAAAAATGTTAGATAGTTTTACATGTCGATGAATAGATCAATATTATATAATGCACATGTAAGATAAGTTTTTGTATTATGAACAAATTTATTTTCGCAATTCGATTAATAAGTTCTAGCATTTTAGTTAAAAGAAAATTTCATCATTGATTTAAATGAAACATGATGAGATTTATTTATTTAATGGAAGAAACTAAATTGATACATTATATACAGACTATTTTACTTGTTCGTACTGGACAAATTATATATATTTTTAAATTTTGTATTTTAATTAAATTAAGATTATAATCATTCTATTTTAAAACATGACAATTTAATTATTCCGGCTCATAATTTTTATTATTTTTGTCAATTATTTACATTTGAAATTTATTTTAGTGACATATAATTTTAAAGACGTAAAATTATATTTTATAACTTATCGATGCTGATTTAAAGTCTTAAAATATAATTTAATGTCATCAATTTAGAGGTCACATCAATAAAATTAAATTCAAATGTAGATGATAAAGAAAAAATTTTAAAATTATAAAATAGACAGCTAAATTTCTATATTTTGAAACATGGAGATTAAAATTGCAGTTCATATAAAATATAAAATATAAATAATTTGAATTTCAAAATTGATTAGAGTACAAAGTGATGTTAAAACTTAGAAAGCATGTACTTGTTAGATTCGCGTGCTGTCAACGATAGTTAAACTCAAGTTGTTGTACGATGTGAATGAACTCGTTAATAATTGGATCTAACATTTGTAGTCTATTATTGTTGAGTATTAATTACACTATATTATAGTGTGATGTGATTGTGATTTAATTAGATTGAATGATGATAAGCTATACCGAACTAAAATGTTGAATTCGTGGCTGTGGCTAAATGCTAATGCAACAAGCTAGCTAGATCCTCACTCTAATTCAAACAAACCATAATAACTTTGAACTGAATATCCAATCTAACCAATCTCAATCAATTTTTTAGCTACGCCTAAATAGCTATAGGATTATTTGCCAAAAAAAGAAGTATCTATAGGATAATAATTTCTGAGGGTTGAGTCTTAGAAGAACTATTTCCTTAACGGTTAACATCAAGGAGTCCATAATTATTTATATGACGTGCATTTAATTTACAGACAGCAATATCAAACCACATAAGCTTTTGACAAGAAAACATGAAGAATATGTAAGTACTGATTCAAGCGACGAAGAGTAAGTGATGTCGACTGAGTTTATTGGTGAGCTAGACTTTTTTAAATTTAACATGAAATTTTTAAATTTTACGTTAATACTAACTAATAAGATTAAATTACTTAAAAATTAAAATATTAATATATTGGCATAAGGAAATTCAAAATCTAATATAATAATAATAAATATTATTCATATTTATTTTAAAAAGTTAATCTAATAGACTTAAACACGTTTTTGCTTTAGGTAACTTAATTTTTTTGAACTACGTATAAAAAAATATTGACTTTACCTATTTAAAAAAAATTTAGTGTCACTTACATATAACATAGACAAGACTAAAAATCTCCATCAATAGATGTGACCTAATCCCATTATTTTTTATAATGAAATATAAACAAAATTATTATCTTCTTTCAAGTAAGAAAAAGAAAATATCAGTGATTAAAAATGAGAAGATTACAAAGAAAAATGAGAATAAAAAGTTAGATGAGAGAATAAAATTATACGAAGACAAAACC
This sequence comes from Cicer arietinum, assembly GCF_000331145.2. Classification (NCBI taxonomy): domain Eukaryota; kingdom Viridiplantae; phylum Streptophyta; class Magnoliopsida; order Fabales; family Fabaceae; genus Cicer; species Cicer arietinum. The sequence continues at coordinate 75,797,811 of NC_021164.2, read as the reverse complement.
ATAATCCAATGTAAACAAATTAAGATCACACCTAATTTGATAGTTTACCTTTAGAAAAAGTTCATTTGTTTTCTAATTAACTTTATACATTTGTTATTTAAATGTAATTATATTAACTAAGGAACGAAAATATCCTCAATGAGACAACGTTATTATCTAAGTCAATTTTTTTCTTACCATAAAAAATTTGGAGCACATTTTCATATTATGAATAACATGCGATTTGACTTATTTAATAAGGTTTTTATAGATGTTTTGAAAAAGGAATGTACTTTTATTTTTTATTTTTTTATGTTAACCTGGTTTTATAGAAAATAAATTTAATAATTTGTAATTCAGACAAAAGATAAATTAAATTCGATGGATGATTATTTTAATCAAAGTTTGAACTTGAATATTTGCAATCCATTTGAGCTCTAGTGGGATGCATTTTTTTTTTAATTATGAGGTGCTTAAGTTAAAAATTAAAAGATAAGAATAAGTAATGTATATATAAAAGGCTACCTACTTTTTTAGGTTGGAGATGGTGTTATAATATAAAAGTACATACCAACTTTAAAAGTTATAGAGACAATGACATCAATCAATTTTATTAATGTTTTGTCAATCTTCGATTTTAAGTAGATAGTTCCATATCTCTATAATTTTATAATTTCTCAACTATATGACTTCAGACATATTTTTAGTTAAAATATTTATTAATAAAAAAAAGAAAACCAAAATTGGGAGATATAGATCTTACTCGTAAAAAGAAATATAAAAATTGTTAGATTTTTTTATCGAAACATTCAGAATTTTTATCTCTTAAACAAAAATGAAATAATATAAATTTCTTATATTTTTTCTTTTTCGTTGTCTTAAAACTCTTCACTAACCGTAAAACGTTGTGCTTGATTTTTATCTGTATCTTCTAAAATAGACTTAATGTGCACAATTTCAAGTTCATTCCTTCCCAAAGAGTGTGAAGAGAAATGAATACTATACTAGTATTAATTAGACATGTAAGAACTAAGAAGCCACAGTTTGTCCTATTCGGTCCCAACCATCACATGTAAGAAGCCTAAATATCTTCCCACTTGGAGAAATGAATACTATACTAATATTAATTACACAATGTAGTCTATTTTAATGTCATCATACTTTTCTTTCTGTATTTGTAAATCTGACATAATATATGTTACAATTACAAATATAAAGAATCATATTTATCACCATTCCTTGAGTAACAAATGGAAGATATATAATAAAGCATTAAATATCACATACCGGATATACATAGACATAGTACGTACGGTAGTCGCTCAATGAGTAAATAATGTACGGTAGTCATGGTTTTTTTTGTTGACAATGTCAATATTCACATAGGAGGATTAGGATACAATTTAATTTGTTGTTTCCATTTTACCTATTTTTGTTCCCCTTTTGATATAAAAACAAAATCGTAGGGGGATTTCACTCACTCTTGAATGATAACAACCTCTCTTCATTATTAATATTTTTTTGTTACATTCTTAATTAAGTTTAACATACATACATTAATAATCGGTATTATACCAGACAAAACACAAAATATTAATTGTTTAGTTATTTTATGATGACACAAAATAATCAGTATTATACCGACAAAATACATAATTAATTGTCTTTATTAACTGTCTTTGTAATATTAGTTTATATTGATAGTGCACAGTAATGTTTTGTAAGACATGAATCTGGCATTTCAATTTTTTTTTTAAGGTCTAAGCTTAGTTTAGTTCGCTATTTGTGGTAGATTTACTTTTTAGACATAAATTTGGCTTTGATGGGTGTTTAATATGATTTATTAGCCTTCTTAAAAACCTTTCATTTTAATATATTTAAATAACTAATAAGACATATATTTAAATAAACTAGAATTAATATGTCAAGAAAGTTAAATTCTATTTTGATATTTAAGATAACATTTTAAAGAATTTGATTTTATATGACATTTTACTTCAATTGTATTTTATAATAATATATTTAAATATGTCAAGAACTAAAGAAAGTTAATATACTTAAATTACTAAAAAGTCTAATATTTAACAAAAAAAATCATAATTTAATATAGTAAATATAGTAGTAATAAAAAATATTATATATTTATTTAAATAAGTCGGTTTGATAGATTTACAAGACTTTTTATATAGCATGTAATTTGATCTTTTTAATTAAATGAACTTCTTTTAGAAGCATTTGACTTGTTTGTTTTATAAAAAAAGTCAAGTCTATCTTAGACTTTACTTAGGTTAAATTACATACTTTTGTCGGTCAACATGACCTATTTTCATCAATTTTCCATTTTTTTTAATTTATTGGAAATATACATCATAATTTTATTAGAGGAAATGAGAAACGGGACATGAAAGGAAAATAAAAGAAAAGAGGACAAATGATCCATTCAAAAAAAGAAGAAAAAGGACCAACTATTTAGTTCTCATTCATTAAGCCTTTATGCTGCTTTGTATACAGAAATGACATGTATTTTTCTTAGTTTGGGACCAGACTAATAACTTGGTTAATTAATTACTATGGTCCCTTTATGGTCTACTCCAATGTACAATTTCACGTTCACACACAATCTAAACATGGATGAAATTATGCAAGTACGAAAATGTTGTGTAGGTTTATGTCCGAATCGAATGAGTAAATGCTGCTAGCACCAATCTACTAGCTGTGCCTCCCAATATAATGTGGGGTTGAATTCAACTATTACACGCTCTAGTCCCACACGCTCCAAGTTCCATTTGATTCATCTTTAATAAATATACATAATTTTTTCAGTAGATTTTATGTCTGGTTAGTTAAGGAAGGTAAAAATTGTTCAAGATGATTAAAATTGAAGCATTTTGAAAAAGTTTTACATATAAATTCTAATTTTTTGTTATGGGATGCTTGATAAAAAACAATTTAAGTTCGCATCTGAATTTTTTCTTCTTATATTTGTGTTAGAGTATTACGAAATATAGTTCATATATTAATTTTAGATAATCTAATTGTATTGGAAGCTATATAATGTCAAATTATTTACTTAATGTTATAATTTGGTTGTCATTACACACCTGTTCTGATTTTATAATATTGTTTGATATTTAACAGAAAAAAAGAAGCATAATTAATCTGTTAAAGTACTTTGTTGTAAAAGTTATGACTATGAAAAATTTGGTATTTAAACAATCCTACGTGATATTTTTTATTGGAAACCTATTCATATACAATTATAGTATGTATACATTTGTAATGTTAAGTACTCTTGTTTGAGATGATTTTTTTAATGAAAACATTAATTTTAGTATATGAAAAATTCAAGTTAAAGATGATTTGATACAATTGAAATTATACAAAATATTGAATAATACATAAATATTAGTTGAGATTGATGTTAAGTGTCATGTGAAATAATATTTATCATTTTTTTATATATGTAAAATTTTAGAGTGATTTAACTTTAAATAAAAATTTTAAAGTGGTATAAATTAACTATTATAGTAGTTTAATTTAAAGATACATTTTTCTTATTGTATTCTTTTATAGTTTGTGTCAGTTTTGAAAACAAAAACTTCCATCATAAACACGTTGTAAGATTTCTCTCTCGACGCAAAACACATGTGAATTTGTCGAATATTTTAGTATTAGATTTGAGAATCTTAATGTATTACTCAAATGCAACAAGGAAGAAGAAGCATCCAAAGAAGGTTATGATGGGTATATCCGACTTTATAAAAGATGTCTGTGACCACAATACGACATCTCGATTGGGATTAAAGATTGAAATCCCGTCGTGATCTTTAATATTGTGAGTATGATTAATAATAAATCGAACTAACTCCAAAATAATTTGATATTTGATTTAATAATTAGGTTGTTGAATTTGATTTATAATTTAAGTAAATTAAATTTGAATTGAAAATTAATTTTTTTAATTGAATGAGTTGAACTTAAATTATACAAAATTCAACTCGTTTGTTTTAACGTACACCGACTTATTTTCAAGAAGTATTTTAGCAACATGCATCAGGCGTATCTTACCAAATTATATAGTATCAATTTGTTATAATGTATGAAATAAAGTTGACGTGTGAGTTGTGCAAAATAAAATAAATTTGGTGTAAGTATTAGATTGCAGCATAAAAATAATATTGAACACAATCTATATGTAATTTTGAAATAAAATAAAAATTACTTGAAAAACTAATATTTAAACGTTGGATTTTCAATGCTCTATAGTCTATACAAGTCATGGGTTTGATGCCCTATTTTTTTTTTTTAAAGTTTTATATATATATATATATATATTTTTTTTTTCAAATAATTAGTCTTTAAAAGAAAAATAAAAGTAAAATAAAAATTGAATTATAGCAAAATTAGTTATACACATATTCTATCAATGTAAAAATGTAATAGTAACATCTAATACTAACAACAACGTCCAATCCAATATTAATCTTTCAATAACATATTCTATGCATTGTTTTTTTGCTGCAAAATCATTAATAATTTATTAAAGTTAAAAATTCTTTAAAAAAATTATTTTCAATTAAAATCAACGTAAAACTATTTAATTTATTTTGTGATATTTTAAATCTCAAATAAGAAATTTATTTTGAAAAAACTCCTTTCAAACAATAACATAGATAGTTAGTATTATCTTATAATTTATGTATCCATTAGAAAAACAATAAAATACGGTAACATAATTCAATATCATAAAACTTGATTTTAGTTCAATTGTTAACACCTTTTTAATAACTTTTAATTTTTTAAATAGAATTTCATTATCTTAAAAATTTACTATATTTCAAATAAGTTTTAAAAATTTTACAACGTAATTTAATTTACCTAGATAAAAAATAATGTCATAAAATATTCCTTAATAAACTCAAGGTTTAACTGTATCCTTTCTAAAGGAATTTTTCACTAAAATTTTGTAACAATTTGTTTATGGATGATGACAAGTTGATGGTTTGTTTTACTTTTACAAAAAATGTTTAATTGTTAAATTTTGATTGGAACATGAAAGAAATACCATACTATAATATTATAAAATAAATTTTTTGTTTAAAATTATATTTATATGGCAATATTATTTTATTAAAAGCCTTAGCTTAAAAAATGAATATGATATATATATATATATATTAAAAAATTGTGACGCCTAAAAATTAGGGGTCTTTAGCGGCACACCTTTTGAACACCCTTAGAGCTCCTATGTCACAAATTATTTCTCTGACATAGTAAAAAAAAAATCAACAAATCAAAGATGAGATATTATATTTGTCATTTAAGTCAATTATTTCCAATGATAATATTGAATCATAAATATTAGTTTGATATAAAATTTGTGTCATTTAAAAGTTAAAAACAATCTATATAATTCTTATTTATCCATTGTCATTATGTTGCTGGCCAAAGACACATACAACGCATGTACCTTTTTTTATAGGTAAGTTTGAAACAAGAAGAATATTTTAATCTGACAATTTAAGTTACAGCAGTTCTTTTATTTATTTTTTCCTTTTTTTACCTTTATAAATAATTTTTTTGATGCTTTTCTTCTCACCCTCTTCTTCTTTTATGACTTAAAATGAAATCGTCGTCATCACTATCATTGTCTATTCTTTTCTTGGCTTTAATGTCACCATTATTTGATCTCTGTTGCTGCTTCTGTGAAGTTCCAGTTTTAGTTGGAGGCTTTGATGATGGCTTAACAGGAGTTCCTGTACGAAGCTCCTTTTGCTTCCTCTGCTTCTTCTCAAATGCTTTCTTAGCTTTCTCAGGAGACAACAACCCATGTTCCATTAACCTGCACAATGTGGTGTGTAAATGTATGCCTTAGTTTGCAATAGCAAGGTTTGATCCATAACCAAAGCAAGAAAACAACAACAGAAAAAGACTCTAACTGAATAGAAAACATCATCATCAGTAGGGTCGGCCCAAGAGTAAGACTACTAAAGCCATATTTTTTTAGGCCTGATAACATAAATTCATCTGTCAATAATTTTTATAAACAAAAAAACCACATATGTAGACAAAGTACCATATATACTAAAACTTGTTTTAGCCTACATATAATCAGTAATTAATGTATGAGTCTTTGATGATTAGGGTCAGCCTAATAATTTTCAATAGTTTTTTTTATGTCCGTCAAAAAATTATTGGGATAGCCTTAATCATCAGTTCAAGACTCACACACTAATGACCGATTATATTGCTTATCTTTGGACTGATAAGTAAAGAAGCAAAGTGGCCTCTACAACTAATACTGTGAAAAAAGACTGAACAAATATTATTCTACCTGCCAATACAAGAATCAGTTTTGTGTGTGAATATTACACGGAAAAGAGATATATTGTTCAAGCTGTGTCATAAGACGTAGTAAGAAATTTTCATCTTTTGCATGTGATAAGAAAAATTGAGAGCTTGAACTGTACTCTGCCTATAAATCAGGCCATGGAGGTCTATTACATACCAATGTAGTGGAACCAATCTTCTTTGCTGGTGGTTGTTCAACTCTAGAATCAACTATTGAATCCCACCAGTCAAATGTGAATAGAGGAAGCAGATAAAACAGAATAGGATGATTTAAGGACCAGAAACAGGTGATTTAGAAGCTGCCTTATGGGACATGAAAAATCATGGCAGACTGATATTTTGTCATGATATGACAATTTTACCAATTTTATTTTAGAGCAAAATCTGATCAACCTTTTTTACCAACTTTGAAGATTCACTTCCTTTCTCATCAACAATCTAGTTCAGTATTAACTTCGAACTACTTACAACATAGAGCATCATTATTCAACATACGAGTAATGAAAAATAAATAGAGAGTATATTTAATTGTCTAGGCCTTTCCTTTTATGAAAAAAATATAATATACCATCTTTAACACATTCTTTAATACACTTATTCATTCATTTTGTAAAATGCAAATTTACTTGTCTTGTACTTAAATCATTTTAATTTTAGATTTGATAATAGAGAATGAGTTATATTAAAACCCTAAATAAAATAACACTCTGTCTTCCAAGGCATGTCTCTGCAGGAATG
>NC_021164.2:75719115-75790689 GCF_000331145.2 Cicer arietinum | reverse complement strand
CTCTGCAGGAATTCTTAAGGCAATATATATGCATATCTTTAAATGTATCGGCACAAATTTGTCAGGTAAAGGGTTACTTGTAGTTATTCTATTTTTCTACTACAAATGTTCATCTTCATAACATGAAGTGGAACCAAATACTTGCAAATGCATAAGCTGACCAGCATCCTTTATTATTGTGCAGAAGTTGCCAATGTTAGACATGAATGGACAAGGAATAAGCTTGTGATACAAATGAAGACCACATCATTTATCATAATGAAAGTCAGTGACACGAAACATTAATTTTATTAACTAAAACATAACATTTATATTAGTCATCCTAGCCTAGAGCTAGCAATCCTGGAAGAAAGTTGGCATAGGCACAAATACCTTGATAGTAACATAGCAAACATCTTGTTTTACCAAGAAAATTATATCCTAATGAATATATCGGTTATGAAAATAACTGTTATTTATATTTGAGGTATTCTACCAAATTATCCAAGAGTATCCAAGCAACATGGATGATAAAACATGAAATGAATATGACTTTAACACGACTTAACAGTATATTTCCATGTTGATTTCATAGAAGGGGAAGACATCGAAAGTAAACTCACCAAAATTCCGCCATTTCACTTGTTGGTATCTGTTTTGATAATGACTCATAGAAAATCCTCAGGGGTTCTTTCTGTCAATACAAGTTATGCATAAAACATATTTGATGAGCAAGATTTGATTTCCCAATATAGAAAATGATTTGTAAATTCCAATAATAAAATGAGAGAAATTCAGAACCTGTTCAGGAGGATCATGTTTCTGACCAGGCAAACTGTAAACTTTCCTCTCTCTCACTTTGGTTGTTGTTGTTGTTGTTGTTTTCTTTTTGGTAGTTGTTGTCTTTGATATTGTTTTGGATGATGACGACGAGATTGTTGTTGGTTTTGATTTAATCTATCAAGTTTATGCAAAACATACATTACAATACCTTCTCAACAAACATTAATTAACACATTTTATACTAGATATTATTTAATGGTTATTTTAATAAAAAAAGAAAAAACATGTCAATAGTTTTGCAAGACAATTAATCATCAAATCAATTTCAAATTGTCCTAAACCCTAATAAATCGCCATTATACATTGGAAAAAAATCTAAGAATTATGAAAAACGTAAAATTAACAATCAATAATGTAAAACGAACAAATTCAATTGAAACCCCTGAGTATAATTAAGAATTGATTTAAATTGATGAATTGAGAACGATACCTCAGATTTAGTGAGTATGGTAGCAGATTTCATCTTAGAATCAGGTGGGTTTCTGGTTGAGCTACCCAGCTTCTTATTGAGAGATGAAGAATTATCAAACTTCGATTTGGAAGGGGCATTTTGGGGATTTGGCTTGATCTTAACCGTAGCGCTTTTGGTCTCTGTTGTAGCCATATATAATAACACGACAATTCGATTGATTTCGGCAAAATTTAACTTATTAATTTCATCATCATCATGATGATGAGTGAATTTCTTCTATTTATTAAGAATAAGATACTGAAAGAAAAAAAGATTTAGCGATGTGAAAGTAAAATTAATCGTGTGAGGTGAGAGATCAGGGGAGAAATAGCCGAAAAAGAAAGAGTTGAATGCTTATTCTACTGGTTTTGGATCTTCGTAGATGCGAAAGATGGAGAAAAAGAAGAAGATAATACAGATACGCACTTCTTCAATCCTTATACATTATTGTTTTCACTTTTCACTCATTTCCGATTAACGGTATTCGGAAACACGTGTAACTTGTAACTACGTACTCTTACTGCTATCCAAGTATATAGTACATTTATTACTTATTGTTTTCTCATGGTAATTACTTTTAATTATTATTTAATATTATTTGATCATAATTAATGACTACTATAGTATTGTCCTGATGATTCTCTCGTGCATAGAAACTTAATGATCACGATTTAACGAAAATTACAACACTTGTGTATTTATTTATTTATTTTAACACAACAATAAAGATAAACTGCACTAATGCATATTTACAACAAAGTTGAGAGGATAAAGAGACAAATTAGAAATAAAAGAATAAGAGAGAATTAGAGTTAAATGTAGTTTACAAATATACCCTCTCCTCGATAAAATAAGATGCCTTACACTTTAAAGACTCGTCATAAAAGCCAAACCGAACAATAAGCGGTGTATCAAACAACACTAGAAGCATTCAAACAATTGATTTTGTGTTTCTGCTGTCACATGATAAGCACTTCTGTAAATGATTTCACAATTTACAAACTCTATCATGATTGGTTTCAATAAAATGGATACACGATTACATCTAGCTTACATAGAAAATTCTATTGTACCAAATTGAATGAAGAAGCATGTGAAACAAATCATACTTAACAGGCTCATGATGCCAAATAAAATGCTCTTGCACCATTTTGACCCTCTTATGCATCTCCAAGTACCTTTCTTCCGAGATGGAAAGTAGTACATCCCTCAAATAAGCAATATGTTTCTCCTTGATAAAAACAGCAAAAGATTCCCAATTCAAAACCTCAAATAAAGGAGGAATAAAATTGTCTGATATGATCACAGGAATGCACTCGTGGAATATAGCCTCGACCACACGCGGGCTATTAACTTCATGACCTCTTGCACAGATGCAGAATTTGCTGCTCTTCATGAGCTCAATGTAGTTTGTATTTCCCTTGACGTGAGGCAAAGGACCCGATATTTTCATGTCGGGTTCTTTGTTCTCCCAGTACTTCAATAGGACAGGTCGAACATAACCGTGCAAACCACCTGCGAAAAATGCCAGTATAGGCCTCTGAGAAGGAGGGTTACCCCCTAGATTTTTGACAGGATTCTCAGCTGACCTTATATATGTTTCTGGAAGAGAAACATCCTTTCCTATCTTGAATCCTACTTCAATGTCAGCATTACAAAGGGCTCTGATGCAATTCAGCATGCGCCCTCTTGTTTCTGCAGGAGCCTGACAAATGGTGCTTGTTAATTATTCTTCCACTCAATTACTGGTGAAACTGCTTCAACAGAAATTAAATGGTTCAATCATAATGGTTAGGCATGCCTTGTGGGAGATATATACTATAGTCCAAATTAATGCAAAACTTTTACCTTTTAGTCTCTGTAAATAAATAAATTTTCATATAATCTTGTTTGTGGAAAGCAGAAGAAAAAGCATGAATCATACCCAATCATGACAGGCAACAAGAAAGTGATCTGATCCATTAGTTGTATTCCAGAAAGGGTACTTTCCAGAAATGATGTCAACATAATTTTTCATATAGTCAATCAAATTGGACCGTCTGTGTGAATTGCGTACATAGAGAGTTAACTGCAACAATCTTGAACTGAACGGTATGTAAAACAAGTGAGCCTTATTAGGATCTCCAGTGGTAAACTGTTTGTTTCCTTCAATTAATTTAATAAACCATCCTTCGGATGCATATATTCCGTCCAGTAAGGGCTCATGAAAGATTGGCTTGTCTCCGTCTGGGTAGATGAAAACTTTCAGCATCTTTTCCATTAGCTCATAACTCCTGCACACAGAATCTTCCTATCTAAGTCTCATTTTATATGCTATTTCCACCTAATTTTGTCTCCAAATGTTAAATAATTTACTAAAATAATAAAAGTTGCTATTGATTATCTTGTTGTGTCATTCTTACACAAATTAATATAAACGAAAAATCGTAGACAAAATTAAAACAAGAGATAAAATAATCTTACAAAATTGATATGTAAATTTCGATAAATAAATAATTTATTTATTTATTATTATTTTTCAGTAAAATAAATAAATAATTTGTATATATTTAATTATTGAGTAACCGTTTTAACAGATGGTGTATAGCGTTAATACTTTCTGTACCCGTAATCGACTTTCAACTTTGAATGTTTAGTTGAAGATCATAATTTTAGAATTTATTTAATTTTTCTCTTAATAAAACAAAATTGATAGTGACTCTTTTTTCAGGGAACAGAGCAATTGGCATTAGTACATCATGTAAACCAGAATCATGCATTTATAATTATATCCAAGTGCATGCAGGTTACTTATTTTAAATGCTAGTTTGTTATATCTAAATAAGAAAAACTTCATTTGATATCTAATCAAACTATAAGTTTCAGTTTACTCATGAGAAACAAGGGGTCGAGTAGCTGATAGAATTCAATCAGAATCTTGATCAATTAATTTATGGTTTAACCTTAATGCAGTGATTTGGCTCAAGAAAAGATTCTATAAATAGAAATATGATAATTGTTTATGATACCTTCTGAACATGGAAACATTCCTGTATAAAGGAGAGTAAAGTCTTGAATCATTCATAACGATGGGAGCATTTTCAATCTCTGATTTTGCCTGCAATATTTCCATATGAACAGCTGAAGAACTTGCTGCCGGTTTCTACAAAAAAAAAAAAAAAAAAAAAAAAAAAAAAAAAAAAAAAAAAAAAAAAAAAAAAAAAAAAAAAAAAAAAAAAAAAAAAGAAGACAAATTAGAAATGTATAACAAAATTCCATCTACACATTGTGATAATTCAATACATAGTGCTGCTACCTTAGAAGAAGCATGACTATGCTGCAACTGTAAGTTCATCTCGGATAATGAAACTACTTTAGATGGCTTCCTTTTGGAATTCATTGAAATCACAGGCTTATTATCACCGATTTTCGGAGTACTTCCTTGCAAAAAACTTGATTTTTCATCCTTGTAGACAGATATCACAGGACTTGGTTGTGGTGCAAGCACGGAAGCCGTAGTAACAGAATCATCTCCTTCATTATCTTCTGAACTTGTAACTTTGCCATTGTAAACAACTGAACTTGTAACTTGAGGACTCATTGCTAATGAATTAGTGGAACTTGAATTTGAAGCATTTACGTTCATGTTATTATTACTTTCCACATTAGGGTTAGCCAAAGATGTATCCATTGTGAAACTAGTGATTTTGGCAGTAAGAGAAGATAAGAATTTACTATTTGGAAGTTCAGAATATTGAAGCACTAAAATTAAAGCTATTGATATTCCTAAAAAAGAAATTAATCTCCTTGTTTCAGCCTTACTCAGATATCTAAATCCTAGATCCATGTTACAATTGCAGAATCTAAATCTCAATGGAAATTTCAACGATCAGACATCATCAAACACTTGTAAATTATACCTTTGTTGAGAAATTGGCAGATGTAGTATTTAATTGGTTAAATCCTTACCTGTGGAGATGTGAAAAGAAGAAATTGAAGAATGAGAGAGAAAAAGTGGATAAATTTGGTGAGGGTTTTGGATGGATAAGTAAAGTAAAGGAGGTGAATGTTATGTTGATGTAAGAAGAGAGATCAGACACATGAGAATGGACCGACAGTGGGAATATGATTTATATTTGTGTGTTACTCTCTCTCTCTCTCTGTTCTGTCTATGTCTGTCTTGAATGTAAAAGAAAAAGAGAAAAAGAAAAGACGTAACATGGGAATGCAAGATCGGAGTAAATTCAGGAGAGTTACATGCAACCAGTGTGCGAACAAGTCAAAACTTCTATAATCTCATGATTCTGGATCCATCTTATGTTCATTTGATATTTAATTAATCTCTTCTATAAAATATTGAGATTAATTACATGTTTTAAATTATTGATAAATTTCAATGTGCCCGTATGAATAGGTGAGCGTAAAAAATATAATATTTTATATATATATTATTTTAATGCAGTTATTGTAAAAATTAAATATTATTAAATTTAATAATACACTTTTTCGCCTCTAAATATCAATACTTATCGAAATTTTTATTTATCCATAAATAAAAATGCTATGTAGATTACTAAATGCGTTTATTATTATTATTATTATTATTATTATTATTATTATTATTATTATTATTATTATTTGTTTTAATTTTTTTTACTATACTATTAATTTATTTTGAAATGTGAAAAATTAATCTTAAATACATGTATAGACAATGAACAATTTAATAATAAGTACACACTTTATCGAGAAAAAAAATGCACACAAAATATACACATTAATTGTATCAACCACTTTTTTTTAATACACATAAAACATGGTATGAATAGGAATACAAAGATATATGAATTAAATCCTAAACATAATTACAGTGAAAGTTAAAATTTTCAATGATCTTATAATTAATTATTGGTGCAATTTTTTTAAAATTAAATAATTTAATTTATATAAACAGACAATATAAATATAAAATTATATCTCTGAATGATTGTGATGAATAATTACGATAAGTCAAATGTATAAAAAAATTTATTGAATGTATGACAATTAAACTTTAAATTAAACTATAAAAAGTTTATAGATGCTTCTTTAATTATTTAGAGATTAATTTTGATACAAATTAAAAGAATTTAAATTGTGAATCATTCACAAGTATGACTAGAACTTAACAATATATTATGGCATTATTAAACACTACACCCACACCATTTGTTATTTTTTAGGAATACCTGCACCATTTGAATCACAAGACTCGTAAAAATATCAATTAAGTTGCCAATCAACAAAGCGAATAATAACATTCATAAATTTATTTACACCAAAAATTCAGAATGTACACATAAACGATAAATTGACATTACAAATCAATATCTAGGCACTAAAATTTGCTAACATTTTCAAGACAAAATTACATATTTTTTACACAAAAATAAAAACAAAATCCTTTTTTATTTTATTGTTACAAGAGGGAAGAAAAAGAAAATCCTGTTTAGTGTAGCTGAAATGTGTTTTATCTAGTTCTTGCAGTGAAGACTCTATTGTACCAAATAGAATGAAGTATCATGTGAAATATATCATATTTAACAGGACTCCTATGCCAAAGAAAATGCTGCTGCACTTTTTTCACCCTCATTTGCATTTGAAGGTACCTCTTTTCAGGAATGGAAACAAGTATACTCTTCAAATTTGGAATATCCTTCTCCAAAACAAAAACAGCAAATGATTCCCAATTCAAAACCTCAAAAAAAGGAGGCACAAAATCATCAGATATAATAACAGGAACACATTCATATACAATAGCTTCCACAACTCTTGGACTATTAACTTCATATCCCTTTGGACAAACACAGTACTTGCTTCTCTTCATGTATTGAATGTAGTTCCTATTTCCCTTAGACTTTGGCATCATCCCGAAGATTTTCATGTCAGGATCTTTGTTTTCCCAGTGCTGCAAGAGAATTGGACGAACATAACCGTGCATGCCTCCAGCATAGAAAGCGAGAGTTTCCCTTTTTGAAACTTGGTTACCACCGAGGTCTCTCGTGGGATTCTTAGCGTTACGGACGTAAGTTTCAGGAAGAGACACGTCCTTCCCTAACACAAAACCTTCTTTGACATCAGCATTGCATAGGGATCTTAAGCACTTTGCCATCCGTTGCTTTGTTTCTGAAGGTGCCTGCATTGTGCAGTCAATTCTGTTAGTAAGGAATTAGTTAAGAGTTAGTTAGGAGTTAGTTTTACTTGTACAATTGAGATCTATGAAAAAGACATTTATGCACACAATTTAGTAATTGACTATCTTTTATTAATCAAAATGATTCCTAATTAGCTTTTACCTCATAAATATACTTATGCGCACCCCTCTCATCCTATGAGTCTTAGCAGGTATATTATACAAAGGCTACCGAATAAATCATCAATTTAGTCCCATAAATTGTAGGTGTAGTTTAATTTGGTCTCTGAAATTAATGAAATTTCAAAATGATCTCTAAAATTGAAAGTTTGCGATAAAATTTGTCCTTTTGGGCTGACCAATATAGTCCTTGAAATTGCGACTTACATGATTGAGGATTTTCAATTTCAATGACCATTTTCACATTTTGTTAATTTCAAAGACTAAATTGACTAACCACTATAATTTCATAGAATAAATTTGCGATTCACTCAAAAATTAACAATGCATGTTTTTGTTTGCATACCACAACAATGATTAAGCATTGGATGTGAAAGAATTGACACAAAAACCAATCATCCATTGAAGTGGGAAACATACCCAATCATGACAAGCAACAAGAAAATGATCAGCACCTCCTGTTCTGTTCCAGAAATTATGTTTTGTGGAAATCATGTCAACATAGTTATTCAGATGCCAGATTAGGTTCTTATGACTATGCGAATTCCGATCATACAAAGTTTCCTCTAGCCTTCGAGAACTGAAAGGTAAGTAAAATAGGTGTGCCTTCTTTGGATCTTTAGTAACAAAGGCTTTATTAGCTTCCATCAGTTTCATGAACCATCCCTCAGAAGCATAAATTCCCAAAAGATAAGGTGAATGCATTATAGGCTTAGTCCCTTCTCTGTATACATACACTTTTAGAGTCTTTTCCATCAATTCATAGCTCCTGATAATTACACAGTTACATGATAATAACAACGTTAAATGCAAATTTAGCAGTACCAACAAGCACATTGCTTCATATATCATTAGTACTTCATATTTAGTTCAGAAACACTAGGAAAAAAAAAGAACTTTTATATCCTCAGAACCATAAATAGAAAAATCTCTAAATGTCTAAACAAAGTTTAGTTCACATATCATCAGAACAATGTCATTGAATTTGTGAATTGATGGAATAGAGTTAGTTTCCAGGAGATACTTGTGATTCTGAACAACTTTTAAAAAAAAATACCAAAATAATTAAATGATACCTCTTAAACTTGGAAACATTGCGAAAAAGAGGAGCATGAAGGTTTTCAACCTCATTTACAACTGGTGCATTTTCAATTTCTGATCTTGCTTGAAGTAGTTCTTGATCAACAGCTGAAGACCACCTTGGCCTCTAAACACAAGTTAGCAACATTAGAACAGAACACAAGAATACGCAACATTCGTAAAATAAATAAAATTACATTTACTCGTATACCATAGATCGATATGACGCATGGTATTGAAGCAACAACTTCTCCATTTCTGATATTGTTGTTGTCTGTGGAACTGTTATAAGAGAATCATTAGTCTTCTTAAGCACACTTGTGGTAGAAGATTGCTTGTCCATTACATTGACATCATCTTGTAATGGCTTGAACCTCTCGTCGTTCATGGAATCGGTATTTTCCAAATCATTTGATAACAGTTTTGTTGAAGGACTTGTAGGTGCAATTGCATGGGAAAGGGAATCAATAAGTCTAGTGTTGACTTCTCTTGTCAAATTCATCCCTATAGCACTATTATCAGAACTTCTCGGTTGATCGGATTTGTGAGACCCTAAAGAGTTGTTTAATACCCTAGCTGGTTTTGAGATGAAACCAGAACTTGAAATAGTATCATTTTCATTAAGGTAGTATTCTGAATTTGTATTATTCAAAATGGTGATATTGTTATATATTTGAGGAGAAGATAGTGAATCTGTAGCTTGAATTATACTAGTACTATTTGTATTTGGTATTTTTTTAGTAGAGAATAGAGAAGGTACTAGAATGTTACTATAAGGAAGCTCAAAATATTGAAATGCTAAAATAACTGCAAAGGTAATGCCAATAAGGGATAATAATCTCTTTCTTTCTAGATGAAATATGGATAAAACTTCTTGACCCATTTTTGGTAGAATTACCAAACAACCATTAAATATGAACTCTGCATAATTATTGTAGCACAATAAACCAGATCCAGTTAGAACTAATAAATAGTCAAATTATTTATATCAGATAAAGAAAATGGTACAAATTTATCAGCTGTTTCACTTCTCAAGTGAAAAATTGGCAATCAAAAGAAAGTAAACTAAATCAATGAAATTCAAAGAAATGAAAAAATTTGGATGTTGAAAATAGAAATAGAAAGTGGAAGAAAAAAATGAACGTTAGTGAAGTAGTACCTGGTAATAATTGCTCTGACGTTGGAGCTTCGAAGTCAAAGGAAATTCCTTTCAAATTTCGTGCGGCGAACCAAAACAGAACAGAAGCGGTGTTGTTGTTCTGTCGGACGCCAAACTCACTGGGATTCCGTCTAACAATGAAACTAAAATTTTTAGTACATTTTTATCTTTAACAATAAATAAAAGGGAATCAATGTTAGTAACTTTAGAAGCTGTCATTCAACTGTAAAAACCTGATAAAACAATCCATTATACATGACTCATAAATAATAATTGATTATCACACCAACCTCATAATTGTTCCCATTATTATAATTTCTACCAAGTACAAGTATTACCAACATATAATTTTATGTCTAATTCAAAATTTTCCACTATTATTAAAAAAAAGCAATAATAAAAAATTTATTTTATTAAACTACTTAATTATTGATGTGTTTATATTAATGTCAAATATAATAATGTTGTAAGAAATTGTGTACATGAAAATTAATTAAAAGTATTATAAAAAAAATAATTAAAATTATATTTAAAATTGAAAACCACTTTAATTTTAAAACACATTTTTTTAATAAAATGTCTCTAACAAGGAAGTAGCATTTCATATATACAATATTATTTTATTTACAAAAGATAATATTTAATATTAATCAAATTCAATACAAAGTTGTTAAAATAAAATAAAAATATGTATATAAACTATTTCACAATATCTAAATTAATAACATCAAATGACATAATACTCAAAATGAAAAAATCTATAAATATAATAAAATTGAAGTGTTTGATATATTAATGTATCTCGAGTTGTAACGTAGACGAGTCAAAGTTATTTATTAAATATGCATTAGATCAAAATAAATTTGTCAATTTAAACCAACAAACAAATCAAAACAACATCTTATAAGAATGATGAATAAAATAATTTTTGACAAAATAAGAAAAACAAAAAACTAAAATGTATAAACATACTTATTTTTATAAAGAGAAGAAAAAATGATTTAAAAGAGTAATTTCAAACAAAAAATTAACTCTAAATCCCTCGTATTTAATGAAAAAAAATGGAATAAATATTTTTTAATATTTGTGAAATTATATCTGTACTTTTATGATATTATCTACATTATACTGATGAATATTTTTTTATATAAAATATTCATATTTAAAAATTATGTCCATATTTAAAACAATTGTATCCAAGTTTTATTTAATATTACTATTGTTTATATTTATAATTGAAGTATGAATTTTACTCCCGTCCAATTTTTTTCAGTTTAAAAATCTTCTAATCCAAAATCCTTATCACACCTAAATATTTACATACTAATTAAAAAAATACAAACTTTAAATTCCATCTATATTTAAACGCATGTATAATCAATAACGAGATAATTGATATACAACATTTGAACATTGATGCAAGTATGATATAATACCATAACTAAACATAATAAATAATTATAAATCACAATTAATACATATTCTTAGTTTTGACAAATTTCTTCCTGTGTTGTATGGATTCTAAAGCTAGTTAATAAAATTTTATGTCAACAATATAAATTAAAAATTTAATCAATTATCACTTTGAATTTAAACGAGAAACATCGTTAACATTAACTTTTCCCATGTCTCATTTCTATTAAATTATTCTTTTGTAATTTTTCATTTATTTTTCCTTTTTGTGCAAAAAAAAGAAAAGACGTATTTAAGTGAAAAGGTACAAACGTCAAAAAGTGTATTTAAATATTACTAGAGAAAAATTGAAAAACAACAATTTTTAAATTATTTTAAAAAGTAGAGTAGAAAAAATTAAATGTTTTTGAACTAAATAAAAAAAATTATATGAAAGAATTTTAGCATGGAGGTTAACTATTCAAACAAAATAAAAATTATATAGCATTTTTATCTCTTTAGGTGCATTTGTTTCATGAAAAAATCTATTTTTTAAAATAAAAAATTATTATTTTATTTAAAATCTATTATTGTTTCATGAGAATGATGTTTGTTTTATATTTTTAAAAAAATCATTTTGTTTACAAAAATTATTTTTTTGACTAAAAATGAAAAAAATTAAAAATAGTAGTTTCTCACATTCGCTAATTGCGAGAGAAAGATGACACAAAGTTTAACAACACATCACGTAACTCATTAACGAGAGAAAATAATGTAATTACTCTTATTCTTTCTAGAAAATCCAAAATTGTCTTCCATCAATCTTTACTATAGAATTTTCTCTATACTGCATCACTTCAGACACTCACTTGTCACTGTTTTTCTCACTGAGACTTTGATATAGATTACCATCAAGTAAGTTTTAGTCTTCTTTTCAATTCCACATTTTATTTTTGTTTTTTCTATACCTTTTATTTTTACATTATTCATAGGTTAATACAATTATTTTTTGTATGTTTATTTATTATTTATTTATGAATACTTAAGGTACATTAATTAATTTTAAAATGTGTTTAATAAATAATAATTAAAAAATTACGTCTTTTATAGTAATTTTGTAATTTAAAAAATTACTTTTATAAAATTGTATACAAATAGATTAAAAATTATTTAAAAAAATTATTTTTTAATAATAAATAAATAAAAATCAAAACATTATTTTTAAACAAACCTCTAAAAAAATCTCTAAAATTTTTAAACTAATTATTTAAAATCAATCAAACGCTTTGATCATCAATGCAAACAAAAGTATCGCGCCTGTACTGTAGCAATCGATTCATTATTTGATTTCATGTAATTTATCTCATTCTTTTTCTATGATGGTAATGATTCTTTTTTCTTTCTAATCGATATTGCACAAAACATTGAATCTATTGAAGAGTTTTGCAAAGAAAGACATAAATATTAATGTAGCTATATAGTACATAAGAACAATAAATGGTTTTTATATTATTGGCGGCTTTGATTTGGGCTTTGAGATTATTTAAAATTTATTTTGAGTCTTATTTTATTTTAATATTAGATTTTGGTTTTTGAGATTGTTTGATGTTGATAAATATATTTTTAGATTTTTTTCATCTTGATGGTGATTTTTTTTTTTTTAGCATTTGATCTTTTTTATTGTTTTTATTATTTTTGTGAAATGTTAATTAAAATAAGAATAATTGGTATGTCAATCCACCAAATGGTGGAATGAAGTAATACTTTCGATTTATTAAACATAAAAGGCATAAACATGTGTTAACATCTATAAAAGAGCCTACTTGAATCTTGCATTATTTTTTTTTATCTTTGACCATACTTGTAAAACATCACTTTTGAAGTATTTATATGTATTGTTATAATTTTTTTTTTAATTTTTTATTAATCTAAAAATAGATTTCCTACCTATAATCAATTTAATTGTATAACAAGTTATACGGTATTACACACAAAAAAGTGTGTATGGGTACTAAAAATATTATAACTAATAATTTTCTTTAATTTATCGTATTATTATAGTAATGAAGAGTCTTGATATATTTATTTATTAAATTTTGATTCCATTAATTAAAGAAATTATTTTCTAAAATTAAAATTTTAATTAAAATCACAACAAAAAAAAAATGTTATTTCAAAACAAAGTAAAAAAACTTAAAAATTTAATAAAATTAAATCTAAAATATAATCAAATATATTAATAAATAATAATCAAATATTAATAATTTAATTTGATAATATTAATCTTTAAATGTACCTTTTAAAAGTCGCCTGATTGTATTATTTTCATTTGAAAAAAGAACATCTAAAAAAGAGACGAATCTCTATGCATTTGTTGGTGAAATTCGGTTTTTGGCGTGTATCGAGTTTTCCTCACATTGGAATATTCCATTTTTATTTTTATAGGACATTGGAATATTCCTCTAAAAATTAAATATATTGGTTTATTAAAAAAAACAATAAACCCATTTAAATATTCCTCTTAAAAGAATATGTTTATTCTTTATCATTCTGTTTATTTATTTATTTATGGATTTAATGAATATACACGGGCGATATATAATAGTTATATACTATCATCGAATGAAAATATTTCATATTATCAGGTAAGTAGTTATTGTAACTTTTATAAAAATAACTATCAAATACTCTATTTTTATTGGAGGTAAATGTAAAACTAATTTACATTAATTGTATTTATCATTTTCTGCTTTATTTATTTGATTATGTATACATTTTAAGGTTATTTTACACAATTAAATTGAAGGTCATTTATTTTATTTATAATTAAGTCATTTATCATTTATTTTTCATTCTAGTCCTTTATCTCTTAAAACATACACAAAATTGTCAAAATTTCATTTTTTTGTTTTAAAAATGTTAGGCTAAATAGCATTCGTGGTCCCTTAACTTAATTTCAGTTAACGTTTTAGTCCTTTACATTTTTTTCTTTTAATTTGGTCATTTATTTTAATTTTAAGTGACAATTGATATTTTATGTTTTAAAATATCAACAATATTATTATTATTATTATTATTATTATTATTATTTTATTTATAAAAATTCATCAAAATTTTTAAACAAAACTTATAAAATTAATTATCATCTTCAATATAATGCATAACTCAAATATTCAAATAAACTCATATTTTCATCTTCAACAACATCAAATTCATCAAATAAAAAATAAAATTAGTATTTATCAAGGGTTAGAGTAATAAAGTATAACAAGAAATAATATGCAAGCATTGAAATAATGCCACGCTATGGTAATGCTAACTCAATCAAATGGTTGGAGGGGGAACCTAATTGCACCTTTCACGTTATCAATTCTTTTGAGGAAAGAGATTAGGTAATAAGTTGTTAATAAGAAGAAATATATAAGAAACCACTAACACATACGCAAATAACAGACACAACACTTATACTAACATGTATTAATCGGTAATAATTTAAGAAATTAAAAGTGATTAAAAGTAATAACATTACATGATATGTAAGATTCTATATCATTTATCAGTTACAAAAATAAAAGGGTTGCACTAATTTTTTTATGGTATGTCTATTGTGGATAACAGCTTGTAGTAAAAGGCGGCAGATCTTTTGACCCTTTAATTTCTGAACCTGACCTGAGTTTAAATGAATTCGAGTTCTTTTCTTGCTGGTACGAATGACGATTGAATATACAAACTGAAGAAGTTAAGGAGAAAGATCTGTTTGGTTATAAAATGGTTTATATGGATTTTCCTATAAATGAAAACTTTGTAGGCCCTACACTGATGTATTTTCTTTATGATATATTTGGAGAGAGTAAATAAACAGTAGCTCTTTGATATTAGAAGACCACGAAGTGCACCCCATAATGACTTCCTCCAAACAAGAAGCAGACCTTCCACTTCCACCTATTTTATGCTTCATCATTCATTGAACTACTTACGTACGTACTATAAACCTACTAATGAATAGTACAAGTGAACATATATACCGGGGAATGATCATTTTGGAGCATTAATTATTGTTGAGACATGGTAAGAATTATCATCAAGAATGATGGAAGTGTGGTGGAGATATGATATATAGTTGAGATTGGATATTGGAAGGTCTACTCATATGGAAATATGTGGTTGCATTAATCTGCTCATGTTCATGTTCATGTTCCTATGGTTTATATGGCTGCATTAATCATAGCCATTATCTTTAAAACAATACAAGTATACAACAAAAATAATAACATTAATGTTGAACAACAAAAATATATCAGGCTGGTGCGAGAGAAGGAACGTGGCAATGTTATTTTGATATTTCATTTCACCCACTCTCTCTATCGAAAGGCATGTGAAGCTTCAAATAATATTGCATGCATTTTACATAATGGTTTGCAGAGTTTTTGTTTATCAAATAATAAATTTATATTTTCCTTCACTTGGTGTCCTCTTAAGCTTAGGATATATTTATCTTTTTTTATGTCTAATTGTAACCATTTAATTTCATTTTCCGTCAAAGGGAGAATTGCAATACTTAAGGTTGGACTAGGGTGTATTATACTCAAATTAATAAATTAGGGAGCAACGTGCAATTCACCACGTTATTCATTTAATAATATTGTGTTAGATAAATATTTTTTTAAATTAGTCGTTGGATTAAAAGATAATTTCATCTTATATACAATTATATAGTTAACGTTGATCCTAACAAATCTTGATAACATATGAAACAATTAAATATAAATTTTTAAGTTTTTGACGCTTAAAGCTTTGTCTTTAATAAATCTTTTGTTAAAAAATTATAAATTTTTATGTGAGAAATTCGTATAATGTTCCTAACATTCATGCAAAAAATAATTGATTTTTTTTGAAAAGTACACATGAATTGATATAAAAGTAATGACCAAAAGTGAAAATTGAAAATTCTAGGAACTAAAATGTTAATAATTCTTTTATAGAGACTCAAAACTTAATACTTAAATTTTATAAGAACTAAAAACTTATTTAGTCTTATATTCAACAAGTAAAATATACAAATATTTTCTTGTAGAAAACAAAGGATAGCATAAAATCAAACTGTTTTAATAAAAGTTAGAAGTTGTTTTCTTAAATTATCTTAGATATTTATAAAAATAAGTTAAAAATAGTTTATAAATATGTCATAAATTATTTTAAAAAATTATCTAAAATTGTCTCATGAATGTTTATATAAATAAATAAACTTAAATAAATAAATCCAAACAAACCATAAATAAATTTAGATTCCTTTTACTGACCCAAATCATATACATAAATTTTTATTTTTTATTAGTATGAGTATCTGATATATTACATTGATATATTATATGTCGTTTTAAAATTTTTCTAATAATATTTATTAGTTTAATTTAATCTATTTGTTTTTTATTTCATTTATTTCAAACATAATCGATGATTATTATTGTGTAATGTTACACTTTACTAGTATATTATATGTTACATTTTCTATCATACCTATTATTTTGTCCCATGTTTAAAATTTTAATATTAATATTTTTTTACAATAGTAATTTAAATATTAAAAAATCGATTTAAATTAAATCACTTAAAATTAAATTGAATAAAATAAGATTTGTTTTAAAATGTGTCTTCCAAATCAAAACGAAAAAATATATGATTTTATTTTTAAATCAAATATATTTTTTTATATAAACCGACCAAAACCACGTCTCGAACATTCTTTAATTAAAATTGGGTTTATATAGTATAGTATTTAGTTCTTAAATATTTCTTCATTTGTTATTTCTAAAAAATAGCATCAATTGAGTTTAAGTATATAACATGAAATAATTAATGGTAAAGTTAAAGCAGTGATTTGAACAAAATAAGTAAGATGACATGCAACTGTGGTACTTGTTATTTTATTTCATTAAATATGAGAATACATATAAGCGGTGGACACAAGTGAAAGATGTTGATCCTTTTATTTATTGAGTAAGCATAAAGTGACATAGATTTACGCTAAAATTACCACCATTTTCTAGGTATCCACCATCTTCTACGTTCCGGCGGGTTTAGTCTAGCACTTGGTGGACGAGTCTTTTCTTTTTTCCATGGTTTATTAGCGGCATCTTCTTCCTTGTTTGGGATATAGGTACTATTATATTTCTTTTTTGGCCAAAATATCCACCTTCCTTTACGTTTTTGAAGATCTCTATTTTGTCTACCGACTACTCTAGGAGTCCTTTCTTTTTTAGTTTCTTCATTTTCTGTACCATTACCTCTTCCACTTCCAATCAAATTCATGCCTACATCAATTACTTTGAATTCTTTTGTAGCACTAGCTGCAAATTAACATGCATGCATACACTTTTTTATTATTATATATATAATAAAATAACAAAGCAATTATGTGTCTAGATAGTTATTTATGCTTTTACCTCCTCTGTATTCAACCAAATTCAATCCACCAATAAGCTCGCCACCACGTCTCAATCCTACATCTACTTCTTTTGTAGCACCAGCTGCAATTCAACAAACACTTTTTGTTATTATATATATTAAAATATTAAAGCTATTGTGTGTGCAATTTATTTCTTTACACTGTTTTTCATTTTTAGTTGGCTCAATTTCTGCATTAATAGAGATAAGAATTATTGCACAAAAAAGGAATAATTTAATTTTCATCCTTGCTTAAAAAAGAGTTTAATTATTAGAAATATGAATATAATCTGTAGTTATTTATAGTGATCATGTATGTGACAAAATAAATATAAAAAGAAAAAAAAGATTCATTTAAATAATATATAGTATAATATAAAAGATATGATATATATACTTTGGCTAATTGTGGAAATAATAGGTCACCAACACCTATTAATACATTGAAGGGTTAAATTGAGAGGTGTTTGTCGTCTTAGCTAGGTAAATATGTTTTTTAGATAACAATAAATGTCCATTTTAGTCTCTAATTTTTTTAAAAAAAATTCATTTTAGTCCTTCAGAAAAATAAAAGTATTTTTTTAGTTCCTAAGTAAAATACATCAGGTCAAATTAATCATTATGTAAATTATAGTTAAAAAATTAAATTTTTTTTTGTTAACTTGTCTGATGATTCATTAACTTGATTCTCCCGCATGTAATTTCTATAAATAAAGGAAAGTTAGATCATTGGCAATAATTAAAAATACACAATTAAGCCTCTGATAATAATTAAATAAACAATTTAATCTTTGCAACAAAAAATTCACTAAATTATAATATAATTTATATAACAACGTCAATAATATCTAAATTAAACCACAACAGTATCCAAAACTTAACATATAAAACAATATATCACCACGTGATCGTATTCTTATACCAACTAATTTCTTCTAATTTGTTGACCTGATTTGTACTTGTCACTTAAATTCACATAAAATAGCATATAACAAGAACAAAAAAAACCACAACATGACAAAGTAAGGACCGAAAATCTCATTAAACAAAATATCCACAAATCGTAAAGGCCAAGTAAAAAATTCACATAAAATAGCAACAACAAAGCAAAAATCGCATAAATAGTACATGAAATCGCACCTTGAAAAACACAAATAGGAAGAACAATAACGCACCTTTAAAAACGCAAGGGTGAAAAAGAAAAATGTGAGAATGAAGAAGAAAATGTAGTTTTTGAAATAAACTATAAAGTCAGCGAAAGTCACACCTTCAAAATCACAGACCGCTATATATAGAATCAAAAGAGTTTCTATCTTAGACTTGTGGTTTTTCAAAATTAAATAACACAAAAATATATTTTTCTCTATGTTGAATGAAAGGCTAAATTGTCTCAGTTTATTTTTCTTAAGGACTAAAATGTGTTTTAATTTTTTAAGGGACTTAATTGAGTCTTTTAAAAAATTTCAGAGACTAATATAATTCATATATTTCTCTTATGGACTAAAAAATGCTTTTATATTTTTCAATAAATATATTAAGTTTCTTAAAATTTCTTAAAGATTAAAATATACCTTTACTTTTTTATAAAATTTTCTAAAGATCAAAATAAACCTTTACTTTTTTTTTTAAATTCCGACAACAAGTGACTAATATGTTTCTTAATTTCTTTAAGGGGTGATATATGTTTTTGGTTCATTTTTTCTATTATACAAATTTGCTATTGTTGGGCACATCTTGTGCTACTTTCTAACTTTTATGAATGATAATTAAAGTTTGGGTTAATATTTCTTTTAGTCCAACAATTCAGAGAGTTAATATATATATATATATATGCTTGTAATATGTTATATATATATATATATATATATATGCTTGTTGAGATATTTTTATTAATATTTATAATATTAGTAAACTAACAAATTTTCTTTCATAACACAGTTCGTCATCTCAATTTTTCTAACCAAACCAAATTTGATATTTTTTTTAAATGTTTATAGACAAAACATAAAATATATAACCTAATATTAGCTATCTATCATATTCTATCATTACATTATAATTACTGTATATTATTAACACATCAATTATAAATTTGATTAAATGTATATACAATTGTGAATTGTGAATGTGTGCCTAAATCATAAAAAGTTAGTTATGTTTAAGAATTGTTATAACTACCTTTAACTAAGTTAGTTATGACAAGGTGGTTATAGTTAGTTAAATAAATGCCTTTAAATACTATAGCTGTAAATGTATTAATGCAATGTTGTTGTAATAGCAAGAGTTGAAAAACTAAGAGAGACATGTGCAATTCATGATTCATAGAAAATCAGAAAGAGAAGATTAAAGGGAGAAAAAGAAGGATTGAGAGAAATGCTAATATTGCTAGTTCATAAACAGTGATAGATACTAGGAGATCAATCTTGAGAAGACTTTAATCTTGTAAAGTTCAATCATTAATAGTGGATTAATCTTGTTTGATTTCCCGTGACGTAGGTCTCATCAATTGAGATCGAACATGTAAATTTTTGGTGTTATTCTTCTCTTATCCTTCTTTATTTTCATTTACAATTGATTGAGAAAACTGTTTCAGAAAAACTGCAGAAAAGAGAACCAAGAACATTCTAGTTTTCTGGTTTTTCTGTTAATTCCAGAACGTTCTCCGTTTTCAGCTCAAAATGCAGAACGTTCTCCTTTTTCGTTTTTTTTTTGCAATTATTTTTTATTTTTATTTTTGTTGGTTAATCTTTATTGCAGAATCCATTGTTGCAGAATCCATTGTTGTTTTAACAACAATAACTAGTATCCAAAAGTACACTTAAAAATAGTGAGAAGAAAAAACAGAGAATAATAAAGGAGAAACACATGTTTAAATAGGAATATTCCAATGTGTTGAAAGCTCTACATAAGTCCAAAAACGGGTTTCACCAACCAGTGGATAGAGATGGCACTCTTGTGTAGATGTAGTCATGTAGACACATGTTTATGCCTTTTATATTTTACATGAACATTGTCTTCTTTATGTTCTCTCTATTATTTAACACATCATTGGTTAGAAAAATCACATTAATTTTTTTATTTTGTAAATTTATAAAAACAATATTATTTTTTTAACAAGTTTAATACTACTATCCACTTTTTAATATTATTGATAATATAAAATAATATTTTATATTTAAAAAAAAATCATTTAATTCATTCGTCCAACATAATTCAATAAAGATCCAAAAATAAAATAAAGAGAAATTAGTTTATATATAAAATAATAATAGGGGCCTTAGTTATTTTACTCTCCTATAATGTGGAGGTGCTGATTGCTAAGAACCTCCAACCTTATAAAATGGAATTGGATGCAGAGCATACTATATTTAGAAACACCAACCTTGCTAATTAAAACCATATCTATATATGATTATGGCATTTTCATATAATAATACATTTAAAGTAAATAGTTCCATTAAGAAAGGACCCTCCTATGTCTCATCAGACAATTCTCATAATCACTTCAACCCACTCTTGTCATTTTTAAAGGTAAGGTCTCTCTATGGAACGAACACTTTTGATTTTGTTTTACACATTTTTGGTGCAAAAGAAACTAATTAGATTTGTGATTCACCGAACAGCCAAACATAAAAGGTATACCTCAACTCTCCTTTCAAATTGATGATGTTCCCAAAACTATCAAAAATACTTTCTCTAAATTACTTGACGTTTTTGTCGATTCTTTTTTTGAATTCATTGACAAGCCATTGCTTTCATCTCAGGTAAATAAAATATAGTCAAATGAACTTTGATAGTTTGAAGTTTGATCTTAAAAGTAAATAAAATATAGTCAAATGATTCTTTTCATTTAGATTCGAACTTATATTTCCGAATCGATTCAACTTTTATTGAAACGCATTAACTAATTGAATCCAACCATTGGTTACACAAACTCTCTTGTTTTAAACTTTTAAATAGTGTTAAACTCATTACCTATTGAATGTGCAGAGTAATTTTGGTCCGGTGGAAGAATTGGGGGAAGCCATTGCTGTGAGTAGCATTCAAGGACACATTCCGAGTGATTTTCCTGAGGGTGTCTACATTAGAAATGGTGGGAATTGGAATATTACTTATAATATTAGAAAGGTGGGGAATATGAATATTACTTATATATATATATATATATATATATATATATATATATATATATATATATATAATTTGCAGGACCAAATCCACTTTTTGGAGTACTCAAATCAACAAAATCTATATTTGGTAGGTCAAGTCACATATTATTCAATTTATTTTAAAGATTAAAATGTATTTTAATTTTTTTAGAGACTTAATTGAGTCTTTTAAAATTTCTTAGTGACTACTTTAGTTCAATTTATTTTTTTTAGAGACTAAAAAATATTTTAATTTTTCTTAAGTAGTAGATGTAATTTCTCATTGATCAAAATAAATTAAGCTTTACTCTTTTAGATTAGGACAACAAGCAAGTGGCAGCAAATGTTCCTGGGTACCTCGATTATAAAAATATGGACACTTTTTACATCGGTTAAACAACTGATGCGAATAAATATTTTAAATTGATTAAAAGTACAACCAATGCAAAAAGTCCTCCGGTAAGATTCTATTCAACGCATTGGAAGACTTTTCACATCAGTTAAAAGATATATTCCAGGAAAGAATTTTTCGAATGGTAATTTATGACTCCTAGATAGCAATTATCAATATGACACTACAAAAAAAATATAGTTTGCGGCGGTTATAACCGCCTCAAATGAATGATTGTGAAGATTTTGCAAATGTCACAAATTTGTGCATCGCAAGGCTATTTTGCTACGGTTCAAATTCCAACTGTTGGCAACTTTTGCAACAGTTTCTAACCGCCTCAATATACATTTTACGACAGTTAGAACCGTCGATAGACACACTCAAATTTATTTATTTTTAAAAATTTGCAACAATTATCAACCGCCGCTGTATTTATTTTGAGGCAGTTTGAACCTTCGCATGCTTGATAATTTAAAAAATATATATATGATACAATTTTTCCCTATTTCTTATAAATTAAAATAAAAAATATTGATAAATATGATCCACATAATTTAAATACACAATTATATAACTATTGTACCTAAATCCATTTTATATAATTTTTTTTAAAGAAATAACACCAATTCATATTTTGAAGTTAACTAAAACAGTAAATAAAGTAGTTTAAATATTCAAAACATTAGTGGAGTGAGTAAATAAAGTAGTTTATAAGGACTCAAAATATAATGCTTAAATTTTATAGGAACTAAAAACATATTTAATCCTATATTTAACAAGTAAAATATACAAACATTTCCTTGTAGAAAACAAATGTTAGCATAAAATCAAATTGTTTTAATAAAAGTTAGAAGTTGTTTTCATAAGTTATCTTAAAGAACTTATAAAAATAAGCTAAAATTAGTTTATAAATACGTCATAAGTTGTTTTAAAAGATTCTCCAAAAGAGTCTCATGAGTTTTTATATAAATAAATAAATTCAAACAAACCATAAATAAATTCACTACAATATTTTTGTTTTATAACAATATTTAAAAAATATTGCTAAAACACGAAAAAATATTACTAAAGAGAAAAGACAACATTTTTCACGCATCTTATATGCGAGCGTTGTTTATTACTTTTGACAACATTTTTCTCGCACTTCTGAAAATAATAAATGAAGATTTTTTTTTAAAACCTGTCTTCCAATCTGAAACAAAAAAAAAATATAATTTTATTTTTATATCAAATGTATTGTTTGTCTAAAAACTGACCAAAACCACGTTACGAACACCTGTAATATTTATCCCCTTTCTTTTATTAAAATTGGGTTTATATAGTACCCATTATAGTATTTAGTTCTTAAATATTTCTTCATTTGTTATTTCCAAATAATAGCATCAATATACTCATTATCTTTTTATCGTAATTTAATCACAATTGAGTTTAAATACATAACATGAAATAATTAATGGTTGAAGTTAAAGCAGTGATTTGAACAAAATAAGATGACATACAACTGTGGTACTTGTTATTTTATTTCATTAAATATGAGAATACATATAAGCAGTGGACACAAGTGAAAGACATGGTAAATATTAAGGGAAAGATGTTGATCCTTTTATTTATTAAGTAAGCATAAAGTGACATAGGTTTGTTTGTATTAGTAGGTTTACGCTAAAATTGGCACCATCTTCTAGATTGGCACCATCTTTTTACGTTCCCACCATCTTTTAGGTGGTCTACGTCTTATTTTACCAGTCCTTTCTTTTTCCTTTGGTTGATCAGCGGTATTATCTTCATTTTTTGTATCATTATTTTTGCCTACACTTCCAATCAAGTTCATGCCTACATCAATTACTTTGAATTCTTTTGTAGCACTAGCTGCAAATTAACATGCATACACTTTTTTATTATTATTATTATATATAATAAAATAACAAAGCAATTATGTGTCTAGATAGTTATTTATGCTTTTACCTCCTCTGTATTCAACCAAATTCAAACCACCAATAAGCTCGTCACCATATCTCAAGCCTATATCTACTTCTTTTGTAGCACCAGCTGCAATTCAACAAACACTTTTTATTATCATATATAATAAAAGATCAAAGCTATTATGCGTGCAATTTATTTCTTTACATTGTTTTTCATTTTTAGTTGGCTCAATTTCTGCATTAATAGAGATAAGAATTATTGCACACAAAAGGAATAATTTAATTTTCATCCTTGCTTAAAAAGTAGTTTAATTATTAGAAATATGAGTATAATATATGTAGCTATTTATAGTGATCGTGTATGTGACAAAATAAATATATATATAAAAAAATTCATTTAAGTAATATATATTGTATAATCTAAAAAATATGATATATATACTTTGGCTAATTGTGAGAATAATAGGTCACCAACACCTATTAATTCATTGAAGGGTTAAATTGAGAGGTGTTTGTCCTCTTAGCTAGGTAAATATATTTTTAAATACCAATAAATGTCCATTTTGATCTCTACGAAATTCTTGAAATTCATTTTAGTCTTTAAAAAAAATAAAAAAATATTTTTTAGTCTTTAAGTAAAATATATCGGGTCAAATTAGTCTTTATGTGAATTATAATTAGAAAATTGATTTTTTTTTAACTTGTCTCATGATTCATTAACTTAATTCTTCCACGTGTAATTTCTATAAAAAAAAAAAAAAAGACAATTAGGTCATTGACAATAATTAAAAATACACAATTAAGTCTCTGATAATAATTAAATGAACAATTTAATCTCTGCAACAAAAAATTCACTAAATTAAAATATAATTTATAAAAAAACTTCAATAATATCCAAATTAAACCACAACAGTATCCAAAACTTAACATATAAAAAAAAAGGTATCACCATGTGATCGTATTCTTAACAACTAATTTCTTCTAATTTGTTGACCTGGTTTGTGCTTGTCACTTAAATTTGAATAAGAAATTCACATAAAATAGCATATAATATGTAATATGTAATTTTCTTTATCTCACATTTAACTTTTGAAATATGTTATATACACTACAAGGAAATTGACTTTTAGTGACAGACAACGTTTGTCACTAAAAGTCAAAACTGTAGGTAAATATCAAAAATACTTTGCGTGACACCCAAATTTACTGTGGCTTGCTACATTGTGAATAATGCCACTACATGTTTTAAGAATGTCATTAAATATTTTTTATTTCTACTTACTACGATGACTGTCACTAAAAACTAGATAAATATAAATAAAGAATTGATCTATTCCTACGGTATTGTCTGTCACTAAAACGTATTATTATTTATTAAATTAAATTTATTTTATCCTAATTGTAATTCTAAATTATTAATGTCAGTAGATTAAATTTAAATTTCTAATTTATTTTTATTAACTTATTCCATTGAAACATACAACAAAATATAATTTAATTTTACTAATTCCATTAAAATATACAATAAATAGTTATTTTACTCTAAAAGATTCAATAAACTTTCAATAGAAGTCAGAATGAATTTCTTAAAATTTATTATGATAAATTGCAAACTAATTTCATGAAGAACAATCATCATCTTCGTAAACAAAATATTTGATAAATACTCCAAAAAGTTTTGGATATGGATATAAAAAGTAAATAATGGAATAGGAGATCCAAATCCAACCAAAATAGTAAGTAAATTGGCTTTATGCCAGACCTTAAATGACTCCCTGAGCTCTCTAGTTTGCAGTGTGTTTGGCAGTGCTTGGACAAGATAATTGTTGTTGTTGTTTTAACTGCGGATCCAAAGAGATATCCCTGAAGTGAGCAAATGACATTTTATTATGTTGCTTCTTCTTCCTCTTCCTGCATGACTACTTCTCCCAGTGTTGTTTCTTCCAAATGAAGAATCATCATTCACATTGTTGGTTAACACAAGAACTTTCTCTAGTAAGAAAAAGTGAACCAAAATTTGATACATTTATCAGTACAGAGACTACT
This sequence comes from Cicer arietinum, assembly GCF_000331145.2. Lineage (NCBI taxonomy): Eukaryota > Viridiplantae > Streptophyta > Magnoliopsida > Fabales > Fabaceae > Cicer > Cicer arietinum. The sequence goes on along the minus strand of NC_021164.2, from coordinate 75,764,506 downwards.
TAGCTCCAACAAAAGGGTTCAACAAATGTTTGTTTCCTTCTGCATTTTAGTTTGCTTATGAATTTGATATGTGGCAAATATTATGGTGGATTAATGATGCATTTTAATGATTCAGAGGACATGACCAATCATAATATTGATTCATGTTAGAATATTAGAAAATATCTTATAATATCTTTTATATTATACTAGAGTATCTTAAATTATTTATTATGATCAATTTATAATCATAGAGATATCTTAGAATATCTCTCATTTTTATTATGATTTATTCCTTATTTATGATTGAGTCTATATTTCTCTATAAATAGATATTAGTATTGAGTCTTTTGTAATAAAATCAGCATTAAGCTATTATCAATAATATTCAAACTCTTATTATTTTCTCTCTTATTTTTCTCTAAAATCCCACAACTTCAACATGTTATCTAGAGCCTATTTTGATCCTCCTTGAACAATCTTGTCGTTGTTCCGCTGTCGAGTTCCCAACAATTAGGGAATATAATCATAGTTTCTCTTTTCCAACATTTCGACACGTTTCACTTGTTTTCGGTTCAATTCGCTACTGCGCCGCTGCTACTATTTTCGGCAAATTTTCCTGCGACCAACGTCGTCATTTCCAGATCAGGTCATTCCCGAAAGTGCGTCACCAAAAGCCGTCATACACGCTCTCACACGCTGCTAATCTCTCGTATGAGTAGATCTGTCGCCGCCGCCTACTGCTGCCTGTCGTCGCTGCTGAAAAAGTTTTCCAGCAAGTTTTCTGAAACAACCGTTGTCTCTCCTGTTTTGGATGCATTTTCTCACTCTACTAATCGATCATGGCTTCATTTCATTAGAGTCGTGTTGCTTCCTCTTTGATGTTTTTCATGCAATTTAGTTCTTACTAATAGATTATAACAATGGCTTCTATTCCCACCGACGATCATTCTGGTGGTGTCTTTTTTCCCACAGATGAATCATATTAGTGATGACTTCTTTTTCCATTGATGGTCATTCTAACAATGTCTTTTATTTTCATGGCTCACACTTTAGCATGGCAATTTGTCCCAGATGCACTGGCCCCATCTTTGTCCTAGATGTACTGGTTTTGCCTTTCTCTCCTTGAAGCACGCATCTCCAATATTATTGGTTTGAAGCTTCCAAATGCAATTTTTAGAAGAACGGATCTTGCTTTGTTCAATTGCTTGCCATGAATTTCTCTCAGACTGATGATCATATCGACTATCTGGCTAGGCTATATTTATAGCAATTCTCTTCGACTTCACTTGCATCCCTGAGTTGCTTTTTCATAATTTTTTATTATTTTGCAGAACAAAACATTGTTTTCTTATAACAAGCTAAAGCTTAGTAAGCTTTAGCTTGAGGGGGAGTGTTATAATATTAGAAAATATCTTATAATATCTTTTATATTATATTAGAGTATCTTAAATTATTTATTATGATCAATTTATAATCATAGAGATATCTTAGAATATCTCTCATTATTATTATGATTTTTTCTTTATTTAAGATTAAGTCTATGTTTCTCTATAAATAGAGATTAATATTGAATCTTTTGTAATAAAATCAACATTAATCTATTATCAATAATATTCAAACCCTTATTATTTTCTATCATCTTTTTCTCTAAAATCCTATAACTTCAACACTTCACAAAAGAGAGAAAATAAAACTGGTAAGGCAGTAATGCAGAAGTACTAAATATTAGAATATGAGGAGCGCTTATAAAAATAAAGTCAAAATCGACAGTGAGCTCTATTAGCAATAAAAATTTTAACCTTCAAAAATAAATGTCCTTATTCCAACACCATCAACCACCTATTAAACAATGAGTTAGACAATCAAATTATCCGCACTGAACACTATTAAAACTAGAGATACTAATAGAAACAGTTTGGTTCGGTTCAATGTATATTGTAACAGTTTAGTTAAATTCAATTTGAACAAGTGCAGTTAAATTAAAATTAGTTCGGTTTGATTTACATGCAATTCTGTACTGATTCAAAATCAAACTTTGACCACCTCTAGTTTTATCATGCCACTTAAACCAAAGTTCGTCTTTATTTGGGACTGATAAATTCCTTGAGCATCAGAAGTAATTTAAATGTTCTACATTTATATAGTATTAAAAATTTTGTATTCACAGTGACATATTAAAATATACTTTTACTCTTTTAGATTCTGACAACAAGCAAGTGGCTAATATATTTGATAATTTAATTAAGGGGTAATCTATGTTTTTGGTTCATTTTTTCTATTATACTAATTTGCTATTGTTGGGCACATCTTGTGCTACTTTCTAACTTTTATGAATGCTAATTAAAGTTCGGGTGAATATTTCTTTTAGTCCTACAATTCAGAGTTAATCTGGTTTTAATCCATATATAATAATAAATATTTAGATTCCGTCCATGTAATATGAAATTTTCTTTGTCTCTCATTTAATTTTGTAAAATGTTACATGTTTATTGAGATTTTATTGAGATATTTTTATTAAAATTTAGTAGACTAATTTTTTTATAATATTGTAATCACGACAATTAAAAAACTATTCAAAAAATATTTGGTGACATTTTATCTATTAAAACCGTATATATAATAATTTTACAAATGTCACACAACAAACAAATTTTCTTTCATAACACAGTTTGTCATTCCAATTTTTTTAACCAAACCAGATTTGATAATTTTTTACTCTGCAATGTTTATTATGCAAAACATAAAATATATAAACTAATATTAACTATCTATTATATTGTATCAATAATTTGCTAAAAATAATAATTTGAAATTGAGATATATTGTATTACATTATAATTACTGTGTATAGTAACACGTCAATTATAAATTTAATTAAATGTATATACAATGACTAGTATCCAAAGGTACACTTAGAAATAGTGAGAATACAAAACAGAGAATAATAAAGGAGAAACACAAGATGTTTCAAAAAGGAATATTCCAATGTGTTGAAAGCTCTATATAAGTCCAAAAACGGATTTCACCAACCAGTGGATAGAGATGCCTCTCTTTTGTAGATGTTGTCATGTAGACACATGTTTATGCCTTTTATATTTTACATAAACATTGTCTTCTTTATCTTCTCTCTATTATTTAACACATCACTGGTTAGAAAAATCACATTAACTTTTCTATCTTGTAAATTTATAAAAATAATATTACTTTTTAACGAATTTAATACTATTATCAACTTTTTTTTTTAATATTATTGATAATATAAAATATTATTTTATATTTTAAAAAAAAAAATCATTTAATTCATTCGTCCAACATAATTCAATAAAGATCCAAAAATAAAATAAAGAGAAATTAGTTTATATATAAAATAATAATAGGGGCCTTAGTTATTTTACTCTCCTATAATGTGGAGGTGCTGATTGCTAAGAACCTCCAACCTTATAAAATGGAATTGGATGCAGAGCATACTATATTTAGAAACACCAACCTTGCTAATTAAAACCATATCTATATATGATTATGGCATTTTCATATAATAATACATTTAAAGTAAATAGTTCCATTAAGAAAGGACCCTCCTATGTCTCATCAGACAATTCTCATAATCACTTCAACCCACTCTTGTCATTTTTAAAGGTAAGGTCTCTCTATGGAACGAACACTTTTGATTTTGTTTTACACATTTTTGGTGCAAAAGAAACTAATTAGATTTGTGATTCACCGAACAGCCAAACATAAAAGGTATACCTCAACTCTCCTTTCAAATTGATGATGTTCCCAAAACTATCAAAAATACTTTCTCTAAATTACTTGACGTTTTTGTCGATTCTTTTTTTGAATTCATTGACAAGCCATTGCTTTCATCTCAGGTAAATTAATGCTCTTCTAAACTCCATTTAAGCCCACAACGCACACACTTCACATGGAAAATGAACTTTGATAATTTGAAGTTTTATCTTAAAGTAAATAAAATATAATCAAATGATTCTTTTCATTTAGATTCGAACTTATATTTCCGAATCGATTCAACTTTTATTGAAACGCATTAACTAATTGAATCCAACTCATTACCTATTGAATGTGCAGAGTAATTTTGGTCCGGTGGAAGAGTTGGGGGAAGCTATTGCTGTGAGTAGCATTCATGGACACATTCCGAGTGATTTTCCTGAGGGTGTCTACATTAGAAATGGTGAGAAATGGAATATTGATTCTAATTATATATTTATATATTATATATGTTGTTAATGTGCAGGACCAAATCCACTTTTTGGAGGATTGAAATCAACAAAATCAATATTTGGTAGGTCAAGTCACATTTGGGTGGAAGGAGAAGGAATGCTTCATGCTTTGTATTTTCAAAAATCATCTAATCATGGAACCTGGACAGTCATCTACAACAACAAGCATGTTCAAACCGAAACTTACAATCTTGAAAAACAAAGAAACAAACCATTGTTTCTGCCAGCCATAGAAGGCAATTCATTGGCCATTTTGTCTGCTTACCTCTTCAACTGGGTCAGTTTCCTAATTCATTTCATGTTTAGCACATTTAATAAAATATAAGTTTCCTTTGTTTGAACAATTGTGCAATTACCAACACTTCAGTTGAGGACGTGTTTGGTAACTAACACATGTCGATGTTTGACACCGTTGGGTATGACTCATAGCTAGTGATATATAAATAAGTTGCCTGAGCGAAACCAAGTTGCCCAAACGTCGATTGGGCTGTTAGGGACAAAGCCCCTGCAGCAGAATATATAGTCCTAAGCTTGAATCGTAATAGTAATGTACTGCAACCACTCTGCAGTTAGAGACATAGACACAATTGATCGAACTCCGTCTTCAAAACTCGTTTTCTCTTTTTGAGTTTTTTTTGTAATTTTCTTTTGAATCAGTTGCTATTCTACATGACATCAACATATATAGTTTTCTCCCTTTTCAAATTATTATTACTGATGTTGATTTGTGATGTTAGTGATTGAAATGGATGCATTAGTTAACATTTAAACTAACAAGTCATTTTGGACACAAATCCTAGCTAGCTAAAGATGGTATTATGAACTCATTTTGTGGACTAATTAACAGCTGAGATCTGGAAAAGTAAACAAATACATTAGCAACACCAATGTCTTTGAACATTCAGGGAAGTTTTACTCAATTGCTGAAAGTGACATGCCACAAGAGATTGATATTTTGTCCCTAAAAACTTTAAAAAATTGGGACCTAAGTGCAGCTTGGAATCGACCCTTTACCAGCCATCCAAAGGTATTTTTAGCTATTAATATATTTTCAAATCAACATTTTTTGCCCTCTACAATTTTTTGTTTTGTTCACATTCAAATTATTTTTTATGTACCATCACAGAAAGCTCCAAGTACAGGGGAGCTAGTTACATTTGGTGTGGAACCAACTAAACCTTTTCTTGTTGTTGGAATCATTTCAGGTATGTTCTTATGCTTTGTAAGAGAAAAAGAAAATTAAACAAAATTAAGTTTGGTTAAAATTTATTAATTCCAATAATACATAATATCTCTGACGAGACTTTGGTATTTTTCTTTTCTTCTTTTTTTTTCAGCTGATGGAAAAAAGTTGGTTCATAAAGTTGATCTCAAACTAAACAGGTGCAGTCTTGTCCATGACATAGGTGTTACACAAAGGTAATTCTTGACAATTATGCTGGCTTGGAGTGGTTCTAAAATATATTTATCACCTATTTCTATCAAAAGATAAAATTATATTAAAAAATTTAAGTTATTTTAGAGTTGTTTTGAAAATAAATTAAAAATAATTTATAGATGTTTTTTTCATAAACTCTTCTATAACAATCTCACAAGTCCTTATACTAACAAATAAATCCTAATAAACCAATTCAAACTCTAAAACTACTTAAACTTTAAGTGAAAGTTGTATTGTAATATATTTTTATTGGATTTTTTTTCCAGGTACAATGTGATAATGGATTTTCCACTGACCATTGATCTAAATAGACTTATAAGAGGAGGACCGTGAGTTCATATACACTGAATGCTCTTAATTTAATTTTATATAAGGGTATAGAAAATTCATGTGACAGAGAATCTCGTCTCCATGTAGATTAATAAAGTATAACAAGAAAGAATATGCAAAGATTGGAGTAATGCCACGCTATGGTAATGCTAACTCAATCAAATGGTTTGAGGTGGAACCTAATTGCACCTTTCACATTATCAATTCTTTTGAGGAAGGAGATGAGGTAATAAGTTGTTAATATGAAGAAATATATAAGCTATGAAACACTGTCACATATACGAATAGGAGGCACAACACTAATATTAATATGTAGACATCGATAATAATTTAAGAAAACAAAAGTATTTGAATGTTTTGTATGTCTCAGTAGTCAGTATCATGTTGGTCTATTAAACATGTCTTTAATTTGAAGTATCAACATTGCATAATATATAAAATTCTAAATTATTTATCAGTTATAAGAATAAAACGGTTGTACTAAAATTTTGAAGGTATGTCTAATGTGGATCAACAGGTTGTAGTGAGGGGATGTAGATCTCTTGACTCATTAATTCCTGAACCTGATCTAAGTTCGAATGAATTCAAGTGCTTTTCTCGCTGCCACGAATGGCGATTGAATATGCAAACTGGAGAGGTTAAAGAGAAAGATCTTTGTAATGACAAAGCAGTTTATATGGATTTTCCTATTATACATGAAAATTTTGTAGGTATTAAGAATAGATATGCATACATACAAGTAGTTGATCCAATTTCAAGCTCTACTCAAGGTAACATGGTTTTGGAAAATTTAGTAGTTTATCTAAAGAATTGTAAAATTTAGTAGCGTTTATATTTCCTGCATAAATGTTTTATAACATGGTTTTGCTATTATATGTTATTTAGATGGGCCAAAATACAGAGGTTTAGCAAAGTTATACTTTGAAGAATCATCTACTGACATCTGTTTGTCGATTGTAAGAGAATGTTGTAACTAATATTGAGACTATCTCAGTTATAAAATATGGAGACTTTTTACATCGGTTAAACAATTAATGTGAAAAAATATTTTGTACACGAATTAAAATTACAATCAATGTACAAAGTCTTCCGGTAAGGCTGTATTTTATGCCTTGAAAGACTCTTCACATTGGTTAACCGATGTATTTCAAAAAAGTATTTTTCGAGTGGTAGTTTTTACGATTTCTCGATATCAATTAACAATGTGATAACTTAGATTTTTTGAAGCAGAGAGACAAAGATGAACCTATAAGGATGGAATACCATATGTTTGAGAAGAATACATTTTGCAATGGGTCAACATTTGTGCCTAGAGATGGAGGTGTTGAAGAAGATGATGGTTGGATCATTACTTTTGTTCACAATGAAGATACTAACAAATCTGAAGTATGTTTAATTAGTAGCTTAAATTCTTGTAATTACTCTTGCTGAAAATTTGAACACTTAATTATTAACACATTTAATAATTAATTTCTTTGTATCCATTTTTTTCAGGTTCATATAATTGACACACAGAATTTAACTGGTGAGGCAATTGCCAAAATTGGAATGCCTTGCAGAGTTCCATATGGGTTTCATGGAGCTTTCATGCCAATCTCATTCCAGGATCAATAGATTATGCTATTTATTGAAATTTTCCTCATGATTTATTCATTGATAAAAAAGCAAAAACTAAAATAAAACTTACTGGTATATGGACTTATAAGTTATAGAGACTAACAAATACAAAGTAATCAAAGTTCAAAAATTAAAACTAACTAATAAAAATAATATCTAACAATAAAGAAATCCTATAAAATATAAAATTAAGTAATTTCACATTCATTTATCTTTCTATCTATATATATATATATATATATATATATATATATATATATATATATATACCTTAAAATCTGTGATCATATTGATAGGATTTGAAAATGGAACAATTATGTTAGTAGAGTAACTAAATAAACTTTATTAATCGTTGTTCATATATTTTAAGGATTCATGGTTTTTTCTTTTGTATGTTAATTTAGAGTTTTTTATATAATACTCATGTGGTTATGTATTTTTTTTCCTTTTTCTGGTAGCCAAATGTTTATCGGGAAAAATACATAAAGAAATGAAGCAATACAATAAGCACACAAAATTATAATGTAGAAATTTTAAATGATTTTTAACTACTTAATTTAATTATATTTTTTAAATAAAAAAATTGTTTATGACCTGTAAATTCAATCTAACCTGTTCATAATCATATTGATTTAATTTGAATTTGATATAAAAATCATGAATTAAGAAATTAATTCAGATTAAATAAAATTGATCGATTTAAATTAATATCGAATTTGATCGAAAATGATCCAACTCAATATATATTCGTCTCTATTAATGACAAAGAATTACGGTCAATATATATAACAACGATCTCTCTTAATTCGCTTTATCATATTTGACAGTGTAAGGCTTATTCTAAGATGTTACAAGATTGTTTTTCTTCTCTTTGTTGTCATTCATTGTAGGTAAATCAAGACATTGGTAGGCCAATAGTTAGGTTTTGAACGTTGATTTACTATCCTAGCTAGAGTCTTTATGTGTAATGATGTAACTTATTACACTTGGCTTTTAGAGTTTACTATCTTTTAAGTGGATTTGTTTTTCAGGAATCTCTTACCATAAGAAAATAACCTAGCATAAATTCCAAAGGAGTGCTTAACAGAGGAATTAAAAAATGGACTAATATACTCTAGCATTATTTATACGACATTACATGGTGAAATGTTCAATGAAATATCAATTGCATTAGATTAGATGCCAATAAATGACAACAAAGAGATTTAAAATTATTTTCCTTCATTTTACGAGACTGCTTCATTAATAAAGTAAATTGTTTTCTTTTGTCGTCATTTCATTATTGTGAAAAGAATTTTTAACTGTTATTTCACTACCGTGAGAAGATCCTCTCACTCCTAATTCGTCTGTGTTTGTGTCGTTGTCGTCTTGGTACAGTTGACGCACTGTAATCGTTGCATTGTTGTTTTCAAATTCATTTTTAATTTTTAATGAACTAACAACAGAGATAGACGATGCAGAACGGAGAAGAGAGGTGGTAAAGAACGACGAAAAGACACAGAGATTAAGGATGGAGAGAAGAAACTTAATTATTTTCTATATATAATTTGATAAATAAATATTAATTATTTTAAAATAGAATAAAATATAAAACTTAAAAAATTAATGGTATTAAATATAAAATATAATTAAACTTACTCAAAGAAAATATTATTTGATAATATTATTAATTTTCAATTAAATCGAAGAAGTCTGATTGGTTAATATATGTCATTAACTTATTATAATGGTCCAAGTTGGTCCTTGGCCATACGCAACTTAGGGACCCAACAATATATTTTGAGTATTAGAAAATAGATGAAATGACCAAAACGATATAATTCGATAGTATATTTGGACTTTGGAGTGATTGAAATAGATGAAACGGATGGAATAAAACAATTAAGTTTTATTACCTCTTTTGATTGTTTAATCAATCAATGCTCAAAGCATTTGTTACCATTCTTCTTTAAATTATTTAAAATAAGATAAAATGAAATAGTTTCGTCTGTTTCCAATCTAAGAAGATAAGATGGAATCATGCTATATTTCTGTTTTATAGTTTCCTTCGTTTCCAATTTAATATGCTATATTTCAGTTTTACGATAAAAATATCTGAACATAGATGATCAGATTATTTAAAAATAGAATAATATTAACAACACTATTTAAAATATTTTTTATTGATTAAAATTCACATAAATTCTACTAAATTTATATAGAATCTACGTGATATGGTAGAGACCTATATAAAATTTACTAAAAAAAGAAAATTATATTGAAAATTGTGCATTTATCTTTAAAAAATTATACATTTCATTTTTTTTAATATATAATTACTATTTATGTGATTCTTAACATGTGGTCTTAAAGACACATGATATATGTTTATATAATTCAATGTTAAATTTTTCAAAAGAGAATTTAAATTTAAATTTTAATTAAAATAATTATTAATTAGACTTTTTACTTAAACGCTGAAGCGCAAGAGTTAAGACTAATAAAAATACAACCTTTTAAAAAATAGATGCTTATTTTGTTGCGTTTGTTTTCATTGAGTCGGAGTCGAAGTCCTTAAGAATAAAAAATAGTGTCAATGACATGCTGTGTTTATCAAAAGCCAAGTCAACATTTGCTTCTTGCTTGCAATTACAATATCCATCAGCTGGCTGAAGAATAATCTAAATAAATTTTAAGCAAGTCTCAAGTATGTTAGTTTTAGATGTTACCCTTAAGAGAGTCTCAAGTGTGTTAAGGTTTGAAACATTAAAAGCATTTGTATTGAAATAAAAACTAAGAGAGTTGATTATCAAGCAAATGAAAGTTTTAATACGACAAAATTTCCAACCTTGCACACACTCCACCCAAAGAAAACTATATTAAGAATCTTTTCAATTCTTTCAAAATCAAAATTTGCCCTTTTCCTTTTGCTGCCACCGTCCTTCATTTCAACGGGTCACAAACGGAAACGGTTTTATGAAACAATAGTCATAGGTGTTCCTTACATAACAACTTCGGATTCTACAACAACTATAATTTTTATCCAATTCATTTCTTTTAGAGATATGATTTTTGGAATAATACCAACGATTGTGCACCGTTCCGACTATAGAAACCGTTCTCGTAGGTCTAATTGTTAATGACTCGTTGTTAGCTACGGTTGGAGAACATAAAATGTATTTCTTTTACTAAAAAATTAGTTGTACCATTATTATTTTAAGGAGATACAATAATTTTAGTAAAATATTATTATTCATTTTAATACTATAATTAACGTAAGAATATAAAATTATAATATAAACTCAAATTAAAAAAAACTACATAACACAATCAATACTTTGGTCTTTAATGAATACCCTGAGATATAATGTCAATTATATATCATTCATATCAAAATAACATTGTTGAAAATAAATTTTCTTAGGTCTTTAAATGTATACACTAAGACATAATATCAATGGCCATTGATCATAATCAAAATATACATCAAGATTTATGAAAAATAATAAAATAAAATAAAATAAAAACTTAAGGATGAACATCTATTTTTTTATCTTGTGATTTTAAATGTTACAAATTATTAATCGATATCATCACTATTTATTCTACAAAATAAATCAAAAATATATTCAAGAGTTAAATAAATTTTTAATCCATAAAAAAATTCATCATTTCATTTTTAATCCCCTATAATTTTTTTAACTTTATAGTCCCTATAAATTTTTGGTTTTCACTTTTTGTCCCTACATTTATGTCAATTCATTTGTATCATTCAAATTTCTGAATGATTTTTTTACAGTAATATTTGAAATATTATAAACATCTCTCTCACAAATAAATTAAATTTATTTTAATAAGAGATGAATTAAATATAATTTTTAAACTTTTGATGCTTAAAAATTTGTCTTTAGTTATTCTTTTGTTAAAAATATCTAAATTTTTGTGTGGAAAATTCTTATAATATTCCTAACATTCATGCAAAAAATCATTAAAAAATTAAAAAAGATACACATGAGTTAATATAAAAGTAGGGATCAAAAGTGAAATAGAAAAATTATAGGAACTAAAATATTAAGAATTCTTTTATATAGACTAAAATCATAATGCTTACATTTTATAGGTACTAAAATTTATTTAACGTTGTATTCAATAAGTAATATGTACAAATACGTCCTTGTAGAAAACAAACAATAACATAAAATCAAACTGTTTTCATAAAAATTAAAATATTTTCATAAGTATTCTTAGAGAGTTTATGGAAATAAAGTAAAATCATTTTATAAACATGTTATAAGTTATTTTTAAAAAAAACAAACTCTCCAAAAGAGTCTCACTATAAACAAACTCAAATAAATAAATTCAAAAAAACCATAAATAAATTTTGAATTCCTTTAACTAAACCAAACCGCATACATAAAATTTAATATTTTTTAATTTATTTTTAGTATGAAATATTGCAATTTATGTATTAATTATTGTTTATAATTTTTCTAAAAATACTTATTAGTTTAATTTAATTTATTTTTTCTATTTCATTTATTTCAAACATAGTAAATTATTATTCAGTAATGTTAAATTTTACTAGTATAAAAATAACTATTTTATTGTGTTTTTTATAATATTAATATTAATAATTTTTTACAATAGTAATTTGGATATTCAAAAACCGATCCCATAATTAAACCACTTTAATTGGAGTGAATCAAATAACCTTTTTTTAAATTTGTCATCAAAATCAAAACGAACTACATATGAATTTATCTTCAAACTAAATATTTTTTTCCTCAAAACCGACCTAAATCACACAAGAAACACATGTAATATGTATGCCCTTTATTATATTAATATTGGGTTTATATAGTACTATTTGTAGTAGGAGTGTCCAAAAGACGGGTTAAGTCGGATTTGGTATCTCCCTTATCCGATTTCAATATTTGATCGGATCAATTTTTATGCTCTAACTCGTCATTTAACCCGACCAAACTCATTTAGTTGCAGGTTTAATAAAGACGTGACTCATTAAGACAAGATCGAGTTGGTCTCAAAACGAGTCCAACTAGTTATTCTTGAAAATAAAATAAAATAATTTATAGCAAGTCACCTTGTCCGTTGTCAATTCATAATTCATAAAGTTATCATACAAAATACAAATCATTTAATCAAAATAAGTAACTTACTGCTTACTGGACTGATAAATGTTTCACCAGATATAACACTCTTACTCTTTAATCAAGAGTAGTATCATACATGATGATGATGAAGATGATGATGATGATGATAATAATAATAATAATAATAATAATAATAATAATAATAATAATAATAATAATAATAAATATTAGATAAATTACTAAAAATATAATATATTTTTTTAAATGTCAGTACAAATTAGTTGTTCGACTCTGACGTTCAATAGTCTCGGCTTCCTCAAAGTAATATCGCTAATTAGTTGCTAAAGTGAGGTAATATATATATATATACACCATAAAAAAATTGAGATGATATAGTAAAAAATTGGATTATTATTAGACATTACTACATTAGAGTAAAAGTAAACAAGTGTTTAACTAGGACAGTTTTTGATAGAAACCGACTATGCAAAACCCATATCCACAATAATGCTAAATAATAAATGATAATATATTATAATATAATATGTCAACCATGAAAAATGTGTTTTAGCAAGAGATATAGCTCTCAGCTGATGCAAACTTTTGTCTTCTTTAAATACAAGATATTATTAATTAATTGTCCAAGACAAGCACTACTCCGAAACCAAACAAACGTGTAAAGCCATCATATCATCAGTGTAGGGACTATTAACATTAAATTACAAAATCAAAAAACAAAGTTTGAACCTTTTCAAATTGTCTTCATTCATCATGCCAAATTGCCAAGTACATAAATTTCAGATTAATTTCCACTCACATATGCATTAGTGAAAAATCCAAAGAGAAAAAGAACCCTTGATCTTATTATGTACACACTACTCCACAATAACATGTGTAATAATAACACTTTCTACCCTTATAAGAACCATATTTTTCTAATGCTAATTATGATTCTTTCACTACTATTCAATATTCAAGGCCAAGAAAACAGAGAAAATCAGAACATGGCTGAATTACCACCACAAGGTGTGACACCAAGTAAAGGTGTTGTAATAATTGTTCTTTCCATAATGTTTGTAATAACATTCATTTTACTTCTTTATGTTAAATTCTGTCGTGTTACTCAACTTCAACTTTCAAATCAAAACCCAAGTAATCAACAAAACAATCGATCAAGATCTATAGTTTATGGTGTTGAACAACAAATCATTGAAACACTTCCTTTCTTCAAATTTTCTTCCTTAAAAGGATCAAAACAAGGGTTAGAATGTACCGTTTGTTTGTCGAGATTCGAAGACGAAGAGATTCTTAGATTGTTGCCTAAATGCAAGCATGCTTTTCACATGAATTGCATTGACAAGTGGCTTGAAAGTCACTCTACTTGTCCTCTTTGTAGGTACAAAGTTGAAGAAATGGATATAAAAAATTTCACTTTTTCATTCAGCTCAAGATTTCTTAGAGTCCCTTCAAATTTAAGTGAAGACCCAAATCTTGAAATCTTTATTCAAAGGGAACCGTCACAAAGAAAGAGCAAGAGATTTGAAGAACAAGAAGAATTTCTTCTTGATGATCAAGGAGGTGCAGGAAGCAGTAATGGGGGTGTAACAACAAAGTTGAAACAAAAACAACCTTTGCATATGATTAATCATAAAATATTAATCTCTGATGTCGTTGTTGCAAGGAGTAGGTGGAGTGATCTAAATTCTTCAGATTTGTTATCATTGAATTGTGAGATGCTTCATGATGTGTCAAGCATGAGATTCTCTCAGGAAGAAAATTCAATAATATTTAGTGGTGAAAAGAGGTGTATGTCTGAGATTGCAAATGTTCCAAGGTTTGTGGAAATAAGTAGAAGGAATAGAATGAGAGAATGTGGTGGTGAAGATGGAAGTGGTGAGAGGTTGTGGAGGATTTGGTTGCCAATTGCACGTAGAACAGTTCAATGGTTTGCAAGACAAGAAACAAACTCGGTTCAATTATTACAACATGAACATTTAGCTTCAAACGTTTGATTAATGTATGTAGTGGTAAAGATATTTTGTATCATTCATTTTCTTATTTTAACTAAGTTATTGATTAGGAACACTTTATTTGGAATCAGTATCTCATTATGTCACAAGCTGATGTAACAGTTTGTAACAAAATTATAATAAACGACTTCCCATATATTACAATTCACTGTTTAATCTAACTTTAATTTTTTTTCTTGTTCTTGTTGTGTTATTGAATAATTAGTATTTAATGCAATTTAGATTATTTTTTTAGTTTATTATATCTCTACATTCTATTGGGCTTTTTGACATAGTTCCTTCATTTATTTCTCATTAAAAAAATTGTAGGCTTTAGCCCTCCCACTTTACATTAAAAAAAATGTTATTGATTGAGTTTTTGTAAGAATTTATCCTACAAATACTGTTATCTTATTGAAATTCCCAAGAAAAACAATTGAAGAAGCAATTAATTGGTGATCCACCGCATCAATTGCACACATAGGTTATTGTTGGACGCTATAAACCCAATTGCAACTAAACCACCAAACTCTGATATTGATTTACCAATTTTGAAGTGACAAAATTAATTTCAACTTGAACTCAAAAGAGCTAGTATAGTACTACTGTGAAGTTACATATATTACACAACAATTAAATATCAAAAATTTAATACTCAACATTAAAACTATACCAGCCATATTAATAGAATTTTGTTAAATGTTTCTAATCATATATTCCTTTCAATTTTCTCTTATAGATATATAATACACAAACGTGACAAGAGACACATTTGATTGAACAGATAAGAAACATTTATACTCTCATGAATACACCACCAATCAACCAAACCCTTCCAATGTTTTTTAAGTACCACCATTTCAATCTATACTCCTCATGATACATACCATGGATTTCTATAGCAATAGAACCCTCTTTACCTTAATGAACAAAGAAAAAACAGAACAACCAGATTCCCCCAACATCCACCTTCATCTCCAAATCCAAACCCACAATAAAGAAACAAATGAACAAGATGTCCTTCCATTTAGTCCTTCTTTCCCACAATCACCATGGACACTTTCTCCTCTTCATTCTCCTTCCCCTTCATTGCTCTACCATTGCATAGCCTCCCTCCATCGCCACCACGGAAACATCTTTTCAATCGCAATTTCCAAAGGTTTCGTTTTCACAGGTATTACGATTTTTGATACAAATCATTGACATATAACTAATGAGTTAACTAACTATTAGTAACTCATATCAGATGTAACTAACTTGTTTATCCAATAACAGGCTCCAACAGTTCAAGAATCCGTGTTTGGAAACAACCCGATTGCATCGACAAAGGGTATCTAAAATCATCCTCCGGCGATGTTCGATCCATTATAGCTTACAACAACATGGTTTTCACCACACACAAGGATCAAAAAGTTAGAATATGGAACTTCAACTTTTCAGAAACCTTTAAATCAAAAAAAGTAGCTACATTTCCAAAAAGAAGGAAAATAAACACTGTTCTAAACTTCAACAGAGCAAAAAACATCACAAAAAAACAGAGTGACTCTGTTTCTTGCATGGCTTATTACCATTCAGAAGGAATCTTATACACTGGCTCACATTATAAAACAGTCAAAGCTTGGAAAATCTCTGATAAAAAATGCGTTGAATTTGACTCATTTCTAGCACATGAAGATCGTGTAAACGATATCTTAGTGAACCAAGACGATGGTTGTGTTTTCACTTGTTCTTGTGATGGATCAGTGAAAATATGGAGAAGGGTATACACAGAAAAGTCACACACATTAACAATGACACTAAAGTTTCAACCTTCACCTGTGAATGCACTTGCATTGAGTTCATGTTTGAACCATTGTTTTCTGTATTCAGGTTGTTCAGATGGAATGATAAATATTTGGGAGAAGGAAAGGTTGTGTTATAGGTTCAACCATGGAGGATTTTTGAAGGGTCATCGTTTTGCAGTTCTTTGTGTTGTAACGGTTGGGAACATGGTGTTTAGTGGTTCAGAGGATACAACAATAAGAGTGTGGAGAAGAGAAAAAGGAAGTTGCTATCATGAGTGTTTGATGGTTTTGGAGGGACATAGAGGACCTGTGAGGTGTTTGAGTGCTTGTCTTGAGATGGAGAAAGTTGTTATGGGGTTTTTGGTTTATAGTGGTAGTTTGGATCAAACGTTTAAGGTTTGGAGGATTAAGGTTTTTTCGGAGGATGAAAATATTGATGTTGATGGAAATGATAATGGTGATGGGAGAGTGAAGATTAGAGAGTTTGATATGAGTCCTGTTTTGTCACCTTCTTGGGTAGAGAAGAAAATTCAGGGTAGTCCTTTTCAGTAGTAAGAAAGAAGTGAAATATTATATATGTAATGTCACATTGTTGTTCTTTTCTACTTGGATAATAATCAGATTGTCCTTTGTTTTTGTAATATGTTCTTGTTCTGTTCTTATTTTTATAACTTCACATTTTTTCGTTATTTATTGTTTTTCTACTGTACATTATTTCCTTTTCTTTTGTTGCAACAAAATAAAGAGAGAATGTGTTTTTTTATTAGCACACTAGTTTACTAAAAAAAAAAGGTAATCTACACTATCTAAAGTCAGTAAGAAAGAAGGTGTTTTTTGGGATTCAGATTATCTGACTTTAACGCATGAACTGCACTTTACCATTCATTCTACTTGGTTCATCAGATTAATCGAGTGTACATCATGAAGCCAAGTGTCCAAGTCTTTATTTTTAAACATCAAAAAGACATGCGATTGTTGTTGTAATGGACATGATGAATGAAATGATTTTGTTTCTTAGGGATGAAATGAAAATGGACCATGATGGTCCACGGCATAAGAAATGAGAATGAGCTTCGTTTCTTTTTTAGGAGAGGAATAAGTTTCTCGTTAATGTCTTATACTATATTTACTAAAGTTTCCAAGTGGCTTCATATCGATGGTTCGATTAATCCAACGAACTAAAATTAGTAAACGGCACGGTGCAGTTCGCGCGCAAAAGTCAGAGGACCCATATCCGTGTTTTTTGTTCGCACAATAACAGTTTCGAAATCCTACTCCACAACTCCAATTATCAAACCTTCATTTCCGGCCAAAATATTTTACACCTAAAATAATTAGCCTCGTTAATTTTAAACTTCTTTGTATTGAGATGAACTTTTTCGTCGTCTCTCTAAATTTCTAAAAAATCACATTATTTTAAAAGTATACATTCAAAAGATATAATTTATTTAAAAGTATACTTCCGAAACAAGATAAAATTTATATTTATTAAACGGATGATGAAAATTATATAGTCCGTCTTTGTAGTTTTTTTTATCTTAGACTTAAGTATCTTTTATGATCAAAATCTAAAAGCACATCAGTATGCAAAAACAAAAATTATTTTGATGCAAAATTTAATTATTAATTTTTTTTTAGAAATTGGTAAAATTAAAGGTATATTGATACCATAATCAACCATGGAAAATTTTCAAAACAAAAAGTAATGATTAAATTGTGATATCTACACAATTCGACACATATTTAAAAAGTTTATTTAGATATGCTAGCTACAATTACTAAAGAAAATATATGGTAGCTATAAAAATACAACAAATGTATATTATTTACGATAAAATTGGTCTCATCATTACAAAAATGTTATTTTAGTCATTATTATTTTTATTATTGAGACTATCTAATATTGCAGAAATTAAATTTGTTCGTTAGAATCTTGATTTTTACATTCTCATCAACGAAATTATTGTCGAATGTTTCTTTATTTGAAAATCAAATTTGTAGTATAATTTATAATTCTATACAGGAATTTCAAATTCTCAAATCCTTTTAAGTTAGAAATCATCTTCTTAAAGCTCATAACATCAAGGAATTGATATATCATTCTCACAAAGATTATTGGATTAAATATATAATTAATGGATTAAATGTAAAATTTGTTGGGAAAAATAGCATAAGTTAAAAAAATTAAGACACAATCACAACACAAGAATATAACGTGGAAACTCCAAAACCGGAGAAAAAACCACGGCCGCTGCCTAAACCGGCAACCAGAGAATTAATACTATGTGAAAATTGTTACAACACATAGACTTCTCTCACTCACACCCCAGACACCCCAACACAACCACACTCTTACAAAGCAAATATATAAACTAAGTCAGATACAAGCTTAAAGTGCTATTGTTGACTGGTGCATTTGAAAACAAAGGACTAAAACCCAATATATAGCATTGGCCTTCTCCTTATTCTCCCACACTAAAGGATGTGGGACTTGCAATCAACCCCAACAAAATTAATGGAGCTTCTTTCTGGCTATCTTGATCATGCTACTTGTGGAAGTATATTTAAGGACAACTATATTGCTACCCTCAATTGTTGTTATGAATTTAGGGATTACAACTACGCTATATATTAAGTTTAGTGTGGTTATGGTCACTATTGAAATAACCTACGAGTATGAGTGATATTCTTTATGGATTGAATGTTTCTCAATTGACAAATCTAACTTTCATAAATTTTATGCAGTCTTGTTTTTTGTTCTATTACAAATAGATGTTTTAAGTGTCTTAGATGATTAATAAAATAATATATATTATTTTTCATATTTATAAAGAAGGTAATCAATATGATTGTTAATTTGGAGTTTTACATTGATTATAGTTATTGATGGAATACTTTATGTTCTAATATTTTAGATGTATTCAATAGAAATATGATTGATCTTTCTAAATATAGATTTTGTTAATAATTTATATAAATATTTATTATACTTTTTTTTTGTCCACCATAGTTTTATCTTTCTGAGTTTACTGGATAAGATTTTTAATGAGACTATACTTTGTATTTCTTATAATTATTTTCTTGAGTTTTGATAAAATGTTCCAAGTATCTGTATTTCTCTTTTTCTATTTTTATAATAATATTTTAGAGTATTATAAATAATTGACTTGACATCTTAAATAGTTGGAATGTAATGCTCTGATTTTGCCTTCTATTTTTATTTAAAAATACAATAAATGTATATTAGAGGAATATATGTGTCAGGTACTCGCATTTATTTTTATTTTTATTTTTGACAAAACAGAGATTTATAATGTTATAGTAAAAGCAGAGTTGAGTTTATAGTTTAATGAATTATGCAAATATTGATCAGATTGAAGCAAAGTGAATTGTGATCCTTGTAACTTTTACAATTATCCTTCAAGACATTATAAAAAAAGGAATAAAAGGTACTATCTATCATTGATTCTGATTCACTCATATTTGAAATGAAGTCATCCTTAACGTTACCATCATATTCATTACGAACTTGTTGTTGCATCACCACTCAATCATCATCTTCACGAAGACTTTCTCTCTTTCACCTTCTCACTACCACCGGTGCTATTGCTGTTGGTAATTTATTATTCATCTCACAAAACCTTTTTTCATATTATTATTATTATTATCATCATTATTGCTAATTGAATTTCTTAGTTCTCTGGTGTTGCTGCTGCATTTGGTTCTTAGCTCTTCCACAATCTCAATCACTATTCGCTGCTGCAAAAGGATCAGATTTGTTTAAAATCTCACAGGCTATTGCCGCAGTAGATCCATCTCAACCAAACCAAAACTTGTTTCATTGGATCCAAAATGATAATCGAAGATTTCTACATGTTGTATATAGTGTTGGAGACTTGGACAAAACTATTAAGTATATATTTATATGCTCTACTTCTATTTTGTAACGAGATTCATTTCTATTAACTATCTCTCTAAAACTTTTTTATACATGCGTCCAATCAAATTGTACGGTAATTCTTATAATATATCAACAGATATTATCCGCATTATGAGATATGATCGGATGAATGTGTAAAAATGTTTTACAGTGAAGTGTATACAAATTAAATCCTGTACATTTACTTCGCTCATACTCGATGTAAACATGTGTGTGTGTGTGTCAAATTTGACAGATTCTACACTGAATGCCTTGGCATGAAACTTTTGAGAAAGCGCGATTTACCGGAAGATAAATATTCAAATGCTTTTCTTGGATATGGTCCTGAAGATTCCCATTTTACAGTTGAACTTACTTATAGTGAGTTCAAATCTGAATGCTAGTTTTTTTTTGGCAAAATTGTTATGCAGATTATAAATTGTTTTGCGTCGAACTTGCTATTTTGCGGTGATTGCAGATTATGGCGTGGATAACTATGACGTGGGAACTGGTTTTGGTCATTTTGGTATTGTAACTCAAGATGTAAGCTCTTCATAACATAATAAAGCATTTTATTTATCTGCACTGCAAAGCTTATATCTGATTTCTATTATGCATTTTTTAATTTCCTAATTATGATGAACATTGAACCACAAGGATTAAAGAGAGAATTGATCTGTATGAAAGAAAACTGATACTGGTACAAGTATTTATGTGAGTTCTGTTAACTAGTATAGAGCTAACTAACACAATTAACAAATCTGAGCTGGGTCCTGGAGAGTCACAGGGCATGCCTCAAGGCTCAGAGAGCACTGGCAAAGATACTTACAGATTTTATACTGCAATTTTGCAGGTTGCCAAGACAATTGATCTTGTAAAGGCGAAAGAGGGAAAGGTTACCAGGGAGCCGCAGCCTGTCAAAAGTGGCTCTATGGTAACTGCTTCTATTGAAGATCCTAATGGCTATAGGTTTGAGCTTTTGGAGAGAAGACCTACGCGTGAACCGTTAAACCAAGTGATGCTTCGAGTAGGTGATCTTGATCGTGCCATAGACTTCTATCAAAAAGTGAGTGTATATTTACTGTTCTTATTGTGATGATTCCTTATGCTTGTTTAGATTTAAACACAAACAAGTAGCTAAATGTTTTTCTTGTCTTATGTTTGATTTCCAAGGCTGTGGGCATGAAACTTCTCTATAAGATAGACAACCCTGAAGAAAAGGTAATAACTACTTGTGGCTATTAATCAGATGCATGTCTAATTAGTTTCAGAAATGTAATGCTTGTTCAAACAAATTTATCCTAATTTTAATTTTGGATTGTTGATGAATTACGTGTATGTTTTCACATCTTTTGTCATTATTTATGATTGTTTTCCAGTACACAGTAGCCATTTTGGGCTATGATTCTGAAGCTAATAGCCCTGTTCTAAAACTGACATATAACTACGGCGTCACTAATTATGACAAAGGAAATGGTTATACACAGGTAGATTCTATTCTTTTTCTATTTTGAAAAGAGGATTTTATGATATGGTCTTCTAATGAATGTATAATCCATGACATTGTAAGAATATAACTCATTTTGTGTTTTAAACAGATTGCAATAGGCACAAATGATGTCTATAAGACTGCAGAAGCAATCAAATTATGTGGAGGAACGATTATCCGCGAACCTGGACCCTTACCAGGTATCAACACCAAGATTGTAGTTTGCTTGGATCCTGATGGTTGGAAACTGGTACGGCATTTTTCAATCTGTTTGTTTGTATGTGATTTAATATAATATCATTTTACCTTTTAACCTTTTCATAGCATAATGCACTCATGGAAACCTTCCTATTAAGCATGGTTGTACACCTTGTTTATTTTATTATTTGATCACTTCATGCAGGTATTTGTTGATAATGTTGATTTTCTGAAGGAGTTAGAGTGATAATAGCATGGTTGTACACTTCTTCACTGAACTTATATGGCAGGCCAACAATTTTGTGAGCAAAATTTCATGACCATGCTGTCAAATCAACATCTCAGTAAAATATAAATAACCCCTGTAATCAATATAGATGAGGGGGGAAAGGAAAAAAAAAAGTTAACGCATATTTACAGCAATGCCATTGTTATCCCTATTAATTTTTTAATATGTTACTTTGGCACGGCAATTCAACATGTACTGGATTCCCTCAAGCCATAACTGTTTGTCTTCTTTACTTTCACATTCAAATTCTATTATCCTGTCTGCTGTTTTTATTCCAAAATATGCTCTCTTTTCACCAATGTCTTCCTTCTCTCTTGCGGGCCAAGCTGGGATATCGCTGTACACTCCAGTGACTATATCTGCCATTTTAAGCCGTACTATTAACATTGCTTAAGTGGCAAGAGTAAAATAAAGTAAGTTTTGTGTACTGAAAAACCTGGCTTACATTTCTTCTTTTTGGTGAGTGTTCCTGCCATATGCTTGCTTTTCATGTTGGCTACGACCTGTTACCATTGTATTGAATAGACATTTCAAATATTGATATAATTAAGATATAGGCACAACCAATAATTATACTTCTATCTGATCTGTGAAGTGATTTCCATAGAATTAATAGTTGTTACTCTGCCAACATACATAAAAGTTTAGGGCCCTTGTCACTTTGTGAAAAAAATTTGTTTTCATTTTTTGAAATATGTGTTTATTTTAACTTGCTGATAAGATGATGTGAGACCCTTGAAGTGAACCATATTGGAACTCGTCCTATGATTTGTTAATGGATGTAGAAGTGTTCAATTAATTACCTGCAAATTTGAATTTATATTGAAAGAGACTTGCTTCCAATGAAGAACTCCTGTTATGGACAGTTAAAATCGCATGGTTACTTGCATTAGAAGTGTAAATTGCTTTATACATTTGGAATTTCTTCTTCTTTTATTCTTCAATTTCAATGAAGCCGTTGTTGCAAACATGTCAGCAGACATACCTTTTCTTGTACGTTTGAGAAGTTCTCCTCCTCTAAAGAAACAGTCCAGTGCTGTCAAGATGCCTGCTTCTTTGGCTTCACCGCATTTCTCCTCAATTGGAGGAATTGTAGTAGCTCCAAGCCCCTTCTGCAGACGCGCTTTTAGAGTAGCAGCTCCTCGCAAGGCTGCGATTTAGCACATTAGATTTTCTCTTATTTTGTGTCAGAATTGTTCAACGGAGTCTGTAAAACTTTTTATATGTGAAACTTTTTGTAAGAATTTAAGATTTCGCTTATCTTTAGTCATTTTTCCACTTATCTTTTAATAAGTGAAATTTTTTATAAACAAGGTTCAATTTTTGTCTGATGAACAAATGGAGTTTAAATTTCTGATACCTGTGGCTGCTCCAGCTGTTAGAGTCATAATATCTCCATTGGTTTTTGCATTAATAGCAGAGTTAACTGCTGTTATGATTTGGTCCTGTTCAGCTCCCATATTTTCTGCAATCTCAATGCAGTGGGAGGCTACTAAAGCTGCTGCAGATGAAATTGCAGCAGAAGCCATGGTAAGGTTCTTTTGGTTGTCATTAGGCTTTTCAGATGATGCTATTGATGCTGCAATTGCTACAACAGCAGAAGCAACACCAACCACAGATACTGCAGCGTGCAACTGAGCGTTATGAGTCCTAATTTCCTGTTTTTTTCTCTCCTTCTGATCTTTCAACCACCTTCCTGTTGTCCTCCCTTTTATCAAGCTCCTGTGAAGCTGGTGAGCAAAAGTTTGCACCAAGAAATAAGAAAAATGAAGAAATAAAAAACAACAGAGTAATATAGTAACAGGTTGAACTGGTATCTGAGTATAATTGATGAATAAAATCACAAGTTGAATGCAACATACCCCATTTCTCAGCAAGTTTTGACTGGAAAGGGATTCCGGAGAAAGGGCTTGATGAAGTAAAAACAAATCCTGCAGATGGCGGATTACTATGTTATTGATTTGCACATACTAAAGATTGAAGTGTGGTGCAAAACAAGGTCCGGTAGTTGCTGGTGTCAATAGAAAGAGCAACAAAAAGTTACTTCCTTTAAAATTCTTAAACAAAATCAAAGAAAAGGTTCTTACAGAATCCTTAGAGGCAGTGAAACCCTTTGTATAGAACTGGTCAGAAGGGCATAAAAGTTGCATCTCAATACCGGTGGAGGTCGTACTATTGGTGTTATGCAGTGCTTTGGAGAGTTCCATGGCAGAAAGACTCCATGATCTAGCAAGGAACTCCATTGATTCTGTGGGCGTATCAGGCGGGGGGCAAGATGATGCAGGCCCATCTGCAGGAACATTCTCATCAATGTTCTCTATTTGATGAACCGAGCATTTAGAGACAGAGGTGTTGGAGCTCACTAACATTGAAAATAATCACATAAAAAAAGTTAAATACTTTCTTGAGAATGGAACTTGAACCCAAGAATAAAAATTTGATTGCATTCTGTTTTGTCATATTCAGTTGAAATGGAAAATAAGTTTATTTATTTTACCAATATTAACACTCACTTGTAAAGATGAATGAATATTCCAAGTCCCTAAAGCTTCAATAACCAAAGACTTAGTTACATATGATGAGAGAACTGAGGACCAACAGTTAGATATTTAAAAGAAAATGTGATGTTGTTTCAAAGTGCTTGTTATTTAAAATGATGAAGAAAAAAATTAACTTCAAGTATTCATAGTGATGAACAAAAGGACCCTAATTGAAAACGCCATTATATTTGTCTCCACTTAAGTTGTATCATATCATTTCCACCACTTAGTGTTCATGCATAAAAAGTTAAAGAAACTGTTTTTATGGCAGAGCAGTTCATCATTACTCAGATTCTTCTTTGTCACCATTATCACTTTTTAAAGTAGAATTTAGGGACCCATTTTTTAGGTAACAAAATAAGGACCCATTTATACATAACCTTTGTTCCTTTATATTGTTTTACAAAAGTGACATAGGAAAATATGTAATTGTCACACACCAGTTACAAAAGTGTATTGATAATTATAAGATTTGGGCTATAGAAAACTTGATTAAAGACCTTTATTATCTGTACTCCAATAAAGAGCGGTGGCTTTCAATATATCTTATGTTTACTATTGTTATTATTATTATTATTATTATTATTATTTTACTGCATACACGACATTAAAACAATCTGGTTTCACTCAATCAAACCACCAGAACTTTTGTAAGGCATTAAAAAAAGGAAAAAATTATACAACTTAGTTAACATAAAATCATTCTGAAAACAAGTTTTTAATTCAAAGAGTCATGTGGTTTGGTGGGTTGGAGACTGAAGTGATAAGAAGATCATGTTTAATTTTTTCTTCTAACAAAATTAACAATTAATTATTAATATTGACTATTTCAAAATAATACTCCAAAAACTTACATTAATCTCGGACTCATCAAAATGTGTACGCCTAATGTAAATTGAAAAGAAAAAAAAAAAATATCAGTTCCTCATCCTTTCTTATATTGTTCTTCTGCTATGCCATTATGGAATTCATTGTTCGGTATTTTTGGAGTGTGTTGGGTGTGCTCAAGATGCTTTGTATAGTCAAACATTTTTTTATAGTTTTGATAAATGTAAAAAAAATTGTTAATGTTGCTCCAACCCGGGAATGTTGTTGACTCTTTTCTTTTTTTAATATTTTCTGTTTTAATGAGGTTACTAAGATTTTATTTCATATCTTTGTATTATAAATTGGTATGATCATTTACCAATATTGGTGATGTAACTGTTGTTCAAGATACATTTTTATTTCATGCTACAATTTTGAATTTGGGTCTTGCAATGGCATCCTTTGTCTCGGAGACATTTATAAAGAACGCTTCGTTATATTGTGGAACCCTTCCGTTAGAAAATTCAATGAGTTGCATCTTTGTCCAAAGTCTAATAGTGATGTGTGGTGTTTCTCTTTTGAAACAAAAGGAATAATGTTAGGACCTAGATGTGGTGCTATATATTAGTTTTTATTTTGTACTTGTTTTGATTACGGGTGACATTTTGAATTATTGATAATTAATAAACGATTGATTTTGCAGCTTGATAACTTATTGTTATTTTCATTTATATTATTTTTATTTGTTAAAGTTTTTGTTCTTCCATCATACATTACATATTTTATGTAGTGCACAATTATGCATTGTGAATGCAATGTAACTAGTGAAGTGGAGAGACCACAAAATCTTCAATGCTGCAACAAGTATGCAAGTAAATTAAAACTATTAACTATGTAAGTTGGCAATTCTTTTTCTATTTATAAAAAACGCTGCCAGCCTGCCACCAAGACAAAGCATAAGGCATCCTATTGAAGTCAGATTACTTATAATTTTTTCAAAAATGCAGAGACAACAATCAGCATTTAAAAGTTTGGAATTGTTCAACATTTGCTTGTAAATGAATTTCTTCCATTCTAACTTGCACGGGAAGGTTGATCATAAACTAGAATAAATTCAAGTCCAGATGACAAGTCTAAGTAGAATTCTAACATCAAAGTCAACAAAATTATCACTTCATAAAACTTTGAATTGGATTGATTGGTGAATAATTTACTTGTTAGGAAACAGGTACGTACAATCAAATTGTATGCTAGCAAACCTAACTGTACAGTAGAAAAGACAACCGAATTTGTGTGCTAAATGCTTGAAAGAAAAACAAAAGGCAATTAAATAATGACTAGGCCAAAAGGGATTGTGGCTTCTCCTCATTCATGCACGTTTGACTTATCACAGTTATAGAGAAAATATAAACCAGCCAAACTGTGTCTCACATTTTAAGGTCTACAACCAACCTTGAGCCTCGTGTTGACAAACATCAGCTTACCCCGTTCTTCAAAATGTTAAACTTAGGTAGTTTCCATCTTTCCAACTCTTAAAGTGGGACCATCCATTACATTTGGTAGGACGGTGCCATGTGAAGGAAGTTAATCATGTCAAAGAATCTTGATCGTAATTACAGTTTACTGTTCCTCTGGTGAATTGAGCGGCATGACATTAGCAATAGTAAAATTAAAAAGAAGCTCTAAGTGACTCCTCCAAAATACTGTCTGAGAAACAAAGTTGGTGGATCAGCCATATATTCTACAACTATGGTATAGAATTTGTGATAGTAAAAATACAACAACCAGGAAAGCCTGATAATAATATAGCAGAGTCCAATTTTAAACTCTAGTTGATGAAGCAATTTTCTTACCACTATTTGGCTGAAGAAATTCGACGTAATGAAGGAATCCAGCTGCTTGAAACATGGGAGTTACCCCCAAATACACGACCTAGGTTTGAGGTTCCTGTGGGCCTGTCAGGCTTGGAGACATTTTCTGCAGTTGATTTGGGCATGGCAGATGAAGTGGATGGGCCATTGTTTACAGTCTGCAAAAATTTATCTAAATCAATTCAATTTCTACAGCCAAGTAAAAATTCAAAACAATATATTTGTGATTGAACTAACACAACCTAAACAAGCAGAGAGAAGCAAGGCCATCATATCTTAGAAATCAATAGAGAGAATAGAGGCAAGAAAGCCAATGCCAGTCGGAAGAAATTACAGTGGCTTACATGTTTTTCGGTATGATTCTTGGCATTCATGTTCTTAACATTGGATGGCTTAGGCTGCATACGGCGATCCAGATTGCTTAGCAGTTTTGTTACAGTAATTTGAGGTGAATTATTTACTCCTGAAAAGGGAATTAAGGCATAGGCATCAGTAAGTGATCTGCAGAAAGTATTGGTCCCCTATACTGGACATTAAGTCTTAGTTCAACATTGGTACAGCAAGGCAAAACTTCCCAAGTCAAAAAATGATTAGCCCTATTTGAAAGGGGAAAAAAACTAAATACAAACCCTTCGCAAATTACTTAATGCATTAACTATTTTTTAATCAAAAACACCCCTAATTGATGGACTATCTTTTAGTGACATTGTTTAACTAAAACAAATTAATTAAAAGGCGATTTTGGAATTTCAATACACAAAATGGACAAATTTAATACACTGCCTAATTTTCTTAATATGTGTGAACTGTGAAGTCATTTAATCTAAAGGTGTTATCTATGACGATTCTCCACAATAGTGCAAAATTCATACGAGTTTCAACCACATGGCACGACATACAAAACTAAAGTTACCTGAATGCTTTTCCATAACCACTGGTTCTAGACTGCTAGGCACAGCATCTGAAGGCTGCAAATAGTCATTCCAGGAAGAGAATAAAATGAGGAAAGTTTAATAATCGAGCTATCAGAAGATACATATGCATTCCAGTAAATACAGGCTAGACCATATTAAAATAAAGTGTTTAAAGGTTAAAAGTAAAGTACTAACTGATGATTGATTTTGTCTCCTTGTCTGTTGCGTTTGCTGATGTTTTAGGATGGTCCAGTCAAATAAATGGTCATACTCATATCCTGCTCATGAAATTCAGCCAAACAAAATTCTTATTACATCAGGGGAGAAGATAAATACAACAGACCACCAGAAACAACTTTGAAACCCTAAGATTGGTTGATACAGTAAAATCAACAGGCTAAAGCAAAAAAACCTTCAACGAGAAAATTGTCCAATTGACAAAAAATATTTGAAATCAAGCATAAGATTAAAAAATAGCCAATACCTTCACGAGTGAACAAATCACGAAACAGACGCTTTAAGAATCCATAATCTGGATCTTGATCAAATGTCAAAGAGCGACAATAGTGAAAGTAAGCAGCGAACTCCACGGGATATGACTTGCAAAGCGTCTAAGAACAAGAAATATGAATTCATTAAACTTCTGAGCAAAAAAATCCTCAATAAGAAAATCTCCCAGGAGAAGATTAACTAAAATTTGATTAATACAGCAATAGAAATCCTTAAAAGCTCTTAATATTGTTTGGCCAATGATTCAAGTATTCAAACATAAGTTTGGGATTCGGGTAGTCTCTTCTTGTTTTTGCATAATTCATTACCATTTCCTACCTTGGCATTTGCCAACATTCTTCCGTGTTCCCACTCTTAAAAAAAAATAAAAAATAAAAAACTGCTAGGGAACTTTACCTTAATCAAAATCTATTCTAGTTGCCAGTGTCGGCCAAAGTATGAGAGCGAGAAGGAAAGAAAATTAGAAACTAAATTGGGGGTCAGGGGATTAATCATTTTATGGAATTGAAAATTTATACCTCAAAGGGAGTTGATAACTTCTTCTCACGAATCTTATCATACTTTTCCTTTTTGTCGACAGCTTTCAGACCCTGCCAAGGAAGGCTAAAACGCAGGAACCAAATAGTCAAGCCCTAAATTTACGTTAATAGTGAGTTGAATTGATACTCATGCACCATTTTTTAAAATTCAAGAAGCTAAGAAAAAAACAATGAATAGAAAAAAGCATACCTTCCTCTTAAGAAGTACATAAGAACATAGCCAATAGACTCCAAATCATCACGACGACTTTGCTCTGACAAAATTAAACAAAAATAATGTGAAATTTCAAATTTATGTTGGTTACAAGAGGTATCTGTAAAGGAGAAGTTCTTTTTACCCACCAATTCCTAAGTGAGTATTGCAACTTGCATAACGTGCAGTCCCTGTTAAATTTTTATTCTCTCTGTACGAGTTTATCAAAGTCAAAACAAATATTAGGTACTGAAATCCTGTTTAGTTAAACTTGCAAAGACAAAGTAACAGTGAGAATGAAACAATCAGAAGAGTTTGGAAGAGGAATTATTTGAGGTTGCACTGATTACAAGTCAGAAGACTTCCTATAGATAAACAACATTGTACATTTATACAAAAATGGGGAAAAAATCTATTTCAACAAAATGCACATCAATGATGGCATAGGAAAATAGGCAATGGTCACACACCAGTTACAAAAGTGTCTTGGTGATTATATGATTTGAGCTATGGAAAACTTGATTAAACAATCATGTTCTTAAAGAATATTGACTTCCAATTTATCTTTTGTTTACTAGTATTATTTTCTCGTTTTTGGTTTTTTACTGCAAATATGACATTAAAACAATCTGGTTTCATTCAGTCAGACCTCCAGAACTTTTGTAAGGCATTGATTAAAAATGTTGAAACAAGAAGGAAACTATACCACTTAGTAAACACGATACCATACTGAAAACAGGCTTTTTATTTAAAGCACTATAACAACCCTTAAAAGAAAGATTTATCCCCTCATCATTAATTATTAATGAAAGTCAATAGGAAATCATCTTGTCAAATAGATAAGTAATCAAATCAAATACATTTATAACACAGCCGACATGTAAAATCACGATCAACGATAGAAGATTAAACAGAACAAAATATACCTGTAAGGAATATGTGTGTTTGTTTTGGGGTCCCGATATCTTTTTCCTAGTCCAAAATCAATAATATAAACCTATGAATGTAACAAATTGCAGAAAGAAAATGTAAGAAATAGGAAGCATGAAAGGAATTACTGTGGATAGGAAAATTAACAACATAAGTTAGCCATTGAAGATAATGAATTTTGATGACTTTACCTGACTTGCTTTTTTCCTAAGACCCATTAGGAAGTTATCCGGTTTGATGTCTCTATGCAAAAATCCCTTGGAATGTAAATACTCTATTCTCGAAAGCTGTAGTCAGGTAAATAAAATGGAAATAACTTTATATTAATGTGCTTTCATGGAAAAACCCCATGGGCGGGAGCATTAACTCCAATAGGTAACTTTTAGATATAAAACTTCTATACTATAATAATGATAATAATATGCATGAAACATGGTAGTAATCTCCAATAGCCATATTTAAAATCAGCAAGGAACTAATGCTGCTTCTTGAAAACCTAAGTGTCGGACGCGACACTAAGCAAGAAATCTAGACATGAAACAGTGGTTACCATCTGGTCGGCCAGCATCAAAACTGTTCTTAAAGAAAACTTCATCCCACAAAAGACAAAAAGGTCCTCCAGACTACGTCCTAGAAGATCCATAACCAGAATATTATCGTCTCCATCAGTACCGCACCATTTCATACTTGGAATACCACCTAGAAATCCAAACAATAAAAGGAATCAGAAAAAATAACAAAACATAACCTTTGTCAAATATCGTGACTGCCTCTAAACTAAAATACCCAAGTGCTTATTTTACAACTTACTATCTCCTTGAAGAATACTGTATAATTTAGCCTCATACAATAGTTGTGGATGTCTTGTTTTCCTGTTTTCCTGTTGAAAATAAATGCAGCTACTACGAATCAGTATCAGACCTCGTGCATAGTTCTTGAAAAACTGAATATGAAAGTATGTCAAAAAGAAAGGGGTAAAAGAGCATAACATACATCTACCAAGTGCAGTTCACTTAATTAAAATTAACCAAAGTTTTTACTTATAATGATTTATTCAGATACACTATATGCATATCCAAAATCTCATCCCTAATTCCATCTAATCCAACCTTATACATTGATCCAACTACAAAATGTTATCAGAAAAAAAAAATTATCTATCACTATTAGATTAACGGAGCATGAACGAAATCAATGAGTTATGTAAGGGACAAAAATTATGCACATTCACAAATTATTGAAAAATAAATAAAAATGGCAAAAATTAATTAAAAATAAACCTAAGAAAAATTTGCATGATATGATAAAGAGGCGAGAAATAAACGAAAACGCACCATCTTAACGGCAACGATCTCAGAGTTATCCATATTTGACGCTGCAAAACGCAACCAAATAATAAGCACGATACAAAAATCATAAGCATAGAAAAATGTTTATTATATGAAATATGAATGAATAAAAAAAAAACAACAGGTTTGATACCGATATAAATTTCACCGAATGAGCCACTTCCGATTTTGCGACCAATCTTAAACTTTCCACCGACGACTCTCTCCATGTTTAATCGATTGTTATTCCTTTGTGGACGGTGAAAAAGGAGAACGAAGATTCAACGATCGACTTGAAGGTTGTTAAGGGCGAAAAAATGAAGAGAAAAAGGGTTTGGTGGAGACAAAGATAGAAGAACTCAGAAATTGAGAGGAAGAAGAAGAAGAGAAAGAAAGATTTATTAGTATAAATTAAAATAAAATAAAAAGTGAGGTTAATTTAGGAAGTTGAGAAAATTTCGTTTTTCAAAAAGTCGGTTGTTGCTGATCTGTACAAGCTAGGTCTCAATGTTTCTGTTACCTAACCCCAAATCCACTCGACTCGGACTCCGACTCCGACTCAACTCGTTTCCGAGTAAATCTCATTTCCTCCACGTGAAAATTGAAAAACACGGTTTCTTGTTGCAAACAATATATCCTTTTTTTTTTAATTAATTTTAAAACTAATAACAGTAATTGGATTGGATATACGTAATCTGAGTCAGCAGACCTAATAATTCAATATGCGTGTCCTTCAATTCGTTTCTATTTCTGTAAGGTGAATAAGTGAACCTAATGTTTTTGTTTTTCAGAGTAGTTGCTATCATAGTAGATTTAATGCCGCGTTTATGTTATGGATAAAATACAGCTGCACCGTTGGGCTTTGGAATTAAATCTAATTGGATAAGGCTGTCATTGACCTCAAATTCACAGCTAAATGGGGCTTTCTATTTTCCTTTATTTTGTTTGTTTCCTTTTACGGGTGAAATATTACTATTCTTAACGTCGATTTATCATTTATGACATTCTTTTTTCTTTTTTTGGGTCTATCATTTATGACATTTTAATGTAGTAAAAGACCATTAAACGAAATTTATATGCTTATTAATTTCTTGGCTATATGAAGGCAGAAAAATGTTCTATTTCCATATAAAAATTAAAAAATATTTAATTTCACGTTGGTTTGTCGGGTATTGGATGCGTTGTTCCTTTCCATGAATGGTGGTATTATATTATTATACTATAGTATATATTTACGTTTTTCCTATAATAAAAAGTAATACGCCACTTTGTAAAAACAATGTACTGTCCTAATTTTTTTTTGGTATAAATAAGATGTTATAATTATCACCATAAATAATATTTTATATTGAGATGAGAATCATCAGTCCTAATTTTATTGCTTGCATATCACGTATTTATACAAAGGGTTTAAAATTGTCATTGTAACAATTAGTAACTAACTATTAACTATATTAACAAACATTGAATTACTCATCAACTCAATAATATATTTGGATTTATTAATATAAAAGTAATTGAATAAAATATATATATATATATATAAAAAGTGTAAAAATTATATTTGTAGTTAAAAGTTAAAAGTTATAACTTCGTATTAAAATCAATTCTACTATACACATATTTAAATATTTAAATATGTCAAAATTCATTAAATATATTTAAAATTAATTTTAAATCTACACATGCTACCTTGAGTTTTCTGGTGTAGTAAAACAAATTAAAATGAGTTTTTTTTTCCTCAATGAACTACCTGAATCTATGTCTACTATAACATCTACTATCATAAAAGGTGGGTAATTGTCTCTTGCTATGATATTAGCTCTGAATTAACCTCTTCTTTGATGTAAGGGTCGGATCCATTAGTAAACTTTTTTTCTTTGATGAATAAATACATATGATTTATATTTTTTTTGGGATAATAATGGTGACTTATATTAAGAAATGGTTTTTAGGTGTTTCCTTTCTCATCTTCATTGTTCTCAAATATATAAAAATATATTTTTAGAGTGACCAATCTGAACATGAAAAATGCACTTTTGAATTAGACCATCCAAACAAAATTTAAAGGTTTTTGAGAAGACTTAAAATGAGGGAAAAAAACTTTCACAGTTCTTTTATTTTTTGTACTGTGAAGCTTAAATCTTCATTTATTTTTTGTATTGTGAAGCTTAAATCTTCATTCTCAAAGGTCTCAACCTACATATGATTTATATTTTAACACAACACAAGTATAGTTTAGGCAAACTATATCATTTAACTTATTTAGTTGTAATTGGTCTGATATGTCTCTTATCTTATTTTATCACATAGATAATTTATCTTTATAAATAAATGTTTACAACTTAAAATTTTTATCTTTAATTTTTCTCACATGAGTTATTTATTTATCTTTATAAACATTACAACTTAAATCATGATAAATCATCACTTTTTAGAAAAAAAATAGGTAAAAAATTTAGGTTGTAAACGATAAAGAATCTATGTAGAAAAAAAAAGAGAAATTTGTTACAATTAAATAAAACAAATGACTTTGGATGTAATTTTGTTTATAGTTTTTCAAAACACAACACTTTTTTCTTTCTTCAAAAGGACAGAAGGAAAACAACTAAGCGCCTCAAATGGTAAATTCACGATGGATATTTAAGTGGATTCCACTATGTTATATTCTCTGAAATTCATATAATAAGTGGGTATTTAAGTGGATTTCTTGGCACTTCTCTTTTTTTTTCTCCAATAATATAACTCTTAAAAATTTATATTGAGTCAGTAAAAGAAATTCATATTGAGTCTCACAATTTTAACTTATAAATTAATATTTTATTTATATTTAATTTTATTACAAATGGAAATGTTAATTTAAATATTTTTATAAATATTAATATAAAATAATTTTAATTTAAAATAAAATTAAACTTAAATTTATATAATAATAATAATAAAATGAATGTTAAATACATAACATAACTATGTAGAAAAAAAAAGAGAAATTTGTTACAATTAAATAAAACAAATGACTTTGGATGTAATTTTGTTTATAGTTTTTCAAAACACAACACTTTTTTCTTTCTTCAAAAGGACAGAAGGAAAACAACTAAGCGCCTCAAATGGTAAATTCACGATGGATATTTAAGTGGATTCCACTATGTTATATTCTCTGAAATTCATATAATAAGTGGGTATTTAAGTGGATTTCTTGGCACTTCTCTTTTTTTTTCTCCAATAATATAACTCTTAAAAATTTATATTGAGTCAGTAAAAGAAATTCATATTGAGTCTCACAATTTTAACTTATAAATTAATATTTTATTTATATTTAATTTTATTACAAATGGAAATGTTAATTTAAATATTTTTATAAATATTAATATAAAATAATTTTAATTTAAAATAAAATTAAACTTAAATTTATATAATAATAATAATAAAATGAATGTTAAATACATAACATAAATGATTTAAAATGATAAAAATAAATTAATTATATAATTAAGAAAATTTAAATTTTGTCATTGTTATGGTCCATTAAGTCTGGTAGAAGATATTGATGATCTCGTTTTGCATGTATGCATGTTCCTCTCAATATAGTTTTATTAAAATTAAAATGATGATCATTATATGGTTCAGCTGTTGACACGTTGTTATTCACATTATCATAAGAATAATAAAAATTGTCATATATATATAATATGCCCGCGCGCGTCGTTCATCTTCAACAATTCATGTTATGCATATCTATTATATATTATATGCTTAGAAGGTTTCATGTGTCAAGCACAATGGTAATATACTATATGATACACGCATATTTATGATTTTGTAAAACATAAAGTAAAAAAATATCATTAATTTTATCTTATTTATACAATTAATGATATTTATTCCGGACAAGCAACTAAGAACAAAGTTGTTGTCTTCATGTGCATATGATTGCACTTATGTGGGAATATTAAGAAAGAAAAAAAACATAAACATGACACAATGGATACATTAATTAACATGGATCACTTGGAGTGGTGTGACAACAACTTAACAAACTGAATGACAACGGCGACGGAGTTAGTGGCGGCGAGTGGTGAGAAGGTGTCAGCTTCATTTGACTCAGAGGTGCCGCCGCCGGCCAAGTCGGAGAGAGCCCTAATAGCAATGAAGGGAATCCTTTGTTGCAAACATATAAGTGCGACTGATGCACTTTCCATGTCAACTGGACTCACATTAAATTTATTGTAAATGAATGTCCTGTATGCTGCATTGTCTAGGTAGAACCCTGCACTTGCTCCTCTCTCCACAAGAACCACCTTTGGTGTACTTGTCAAGCATGTGGTTGTGTCTATGCACGCCTCTAGCTTCAACTCCTGAAAATATTCAAATACAAATTAAGATTCATCTCATTAATTTGTATAACTAATTAGTAATAATTATCCTAAGGGGATTGCTTGCTTACCTCTAATTTTTTGGCAATACGATAGTAATTGGAATGAACGGGAACCCAAAGGGCATGTTGCCTTTGTTCAGGAATTCCATCAACGGGAAAAATCTCTTCTGGTTGGTACCAAAGATTGTTGAGTTGGTTGTCAAATGTACTGCCAGCACTTAAATTTGATGTAAAATCTGCAAATTTTAAGTACCCTACATCCCTCGTGTAGTCACCGTTGTTTTCTAAGGGTAAAGTATCATCACCTCCTTGACCATACCTCTGCATATATATAATAATCACACTAAAGTATCACAAACCAAATACAACACTTTAGAGCCAATAATTACAACATCAGTATGAATTATTTATGTCTCCTATCATTTTATTTTATTTTATAAAATATGTTATTTTTCACGTATATTATCATTCTAAAATATAAATTAAATTAAAAAAATTAATATTTATAATTCAAAATTTAACTCAAATACATTTATTTCTTTCATTCGTTTTTGTTTATATTTTGAAATGTATTTAATATATTCATTTTATGTACCGTCGTACTTAAACTACCATTTTATTTATGTATTCATTCGTCTCTAACTACAATTATTCGTTGTCGTTTTCAAATATATTCAGAAAAATATATATTAAGTTTAATGTGTTGATTTTTCTAAAATATTATTTATATAAAAATACCTTTAACTTTAAGTTTCATCTTCAAAAATAAATTAATAGTATTAATAAGAGTACATTTAAAAATACATAATAAATACATCTAATAAATTTATGTTTAAACTTTTTTTCTCAAATGATACGTTTAATCAATCGAGTATATATATATATATAGTTAGTATTCACTTCTCATATTTTAAATCACTTAGCCGTACTATTATTAACAGTGTATTTGAAAAAAACAATAAAAGGTGTTTTTTTTTTATATAATAAGAAGATAAAGTCAAAAAGAAATTACAAAATTAACTTTACTTTTCAAGGTATGCTAACTCTAGAGATATTATAACAAAAAAAAATTTTGGAGACGAAATTTCTATAATACAGCAAAAGAGTGTAATATCAAACTAAAATTAACAACTCAATTTGTTTTCCACAAAAAATCAGATATAATTGATCTCAATTTATCTTTATATTCCAAAATAATAAATGTATTTAAAAATAGAGTGGGAAGTATATAAAAATTATTGTACTATATTATTTATCACCTGCCAGCTCCAAAGTGCCAAATGAGCCCAATATTGGGGAATGGCTACATCTCCAATATGCAAGGTAGGGTTTGCATTTCCAGCAATGCCGTAATGTACCACTCCATCTACAGTGAAAAAGCTTAGCAGTAGCTGTGTAGTTATAGCTGCATTTATCTACACGTTTGTTTTAATAGTTAGTACAAAATTGACTAATTAACTAAGTTCCACTAATTAATTAATAACCCTTAACTATTTACGGATCCATAACAAATAAACAAACATGATAGAGAGCTTATGATCAATCCAATCAATTAATTAATTATTAGTTTAAATATTTTATTTAGTATTTTAAAAAATTAGCCATTATAATTATAATTATTATAAATTGAGTATTTTCTTATGACCCATTGATAGCATATTCCTCTATCAAGAGTATGCATGAAACTAGGATTTCTAAGTTAAGAAAAGGGAAAACAATAGAAAACGATCTAGAACATTAAAATATTTTTCTTTGTTTATTCATTGATTTCTAAAAGAAGATATATATTATTCTAAATAGATCATAACCATCCATGTGGTATAATCTTAAAGGTCTTAAAGAAAATACTCAAATATAATTATTTAAATATAACAACTAATATTTTAAAATACTAAATGAAACATTTAGAATAATAATTCATGTCAACCCAAACATAAAACAAGTTGTCAATAAATCATAAAATATTTAGAATAATAATTTATGTCAACGCAAACATAAAATAAGTTATAAATAAGACATAAATCAACTAACAATATTAATATATTAAACAGGTCGATTATCGTACTTATCCAACTTCAATGTTAGAGTAAAAGATGTGACTTTAATGTCAGATAATACTAAAACTCTTTTTTATGACTAGAAAGAAAATTAATTCCAATTTTAGTTTGATTAATTGATATTCAAATTCTTTGGGATTGTCTCCAAAGTAGATAACATTTTGTCATTATAAATGGGTTTTTAAAAAATTGCTTATAAAAACAAAAAAAAAAAATTAACCAAGACCCTATTTAATTTGTGTGTATAGTTCAGGTAACGTTTGTCACTCTTAAAAAAAAAATGTATAAATTAAAAACCAAGTTGAAACACGAATTTAAGAAACCGTACCACGCTCAATCCCGTCATGACCAGAATAACAGGTTTGTGGCCA
Source organism: Cicer arietinum (assembly GCF_000331145.2). Classification (NCBI taxonomy): domain Eukaryota; kingdom Viridiplantae; phylum Streptophyta; class Magnoliopsida; order Fabales; family Fabaceae; genus Cicer; species Cicer arietinum. The sequence goes on along the minus strand of NC_021164.2, from coordinate 75,725,688 downwards.
ATGGCTCCAAAACGAAATCTTCTTCCTAATTAGTCATTAGCCACAAAAAAGAAATATATTAGACCAATTAGAAAGTACTATGGTACCTACATGCTCTACACACAAAAAACTAAGATCGTTCATTTTGTTCAATATATATATACACAACTCTCTGTTTCAAGTTTAACAAATTTTTTTAGCCTAGAAAGTTAATCATTATATTCGTGGATGTTTGTATTTATATATTATATATAAACATATAGATTGTTTGGAAGATTAATTCTGTTTTTTTTTTTTTTTATAATCTGGACAAAAGATATATACGATTAAGAAATAAAAAATTTGTCAGACTTTAATTTTGGTCCTTTTAAATGGAAAATTGGACGCATGCACTTACCTGCAAAATCTATGATGTTGTCACTAGGAGTATAGCCTGGATTTTGAAGAAGAGGGTTAAGTTCAAAAGAATTTGGTATGATTAAACCAAGATAAGGACCCTCTTTGTTGATTTTAGCAATTTTCCTTTGTAGTTTTGATGTTAAAGCACAACTCACGAATGAATTTTGAGCATTAAACCACATAAACGACCCAAGAAACATGAACAAGACTATTCTCCCACTAGATGCCATTTTTTTCCACCCCAAACACACGCAATTATAGAAAATTAGGAAGGCAAGAACTGTGGGATTTGTCAAATGAAGGACCCAAATGGTTTGGTTTTTATAGAGAACAAAAATAAAATATAAGGAAGAGGAGGAAATAATTGGCTCTTACTATGTGACTTTTTTTTTATATATAAAAAGTATTCATGATAATTTTTAGAAATTGAAGTTAATTTTAATAGTTAAATAATTGGCTCTTACTATGTGAATAATTTGTCTATATTTCTAAAAATAATTAAAAAAAAATAGTTTTATTATTTTTTTAAAATATATTTGTATTAACTAGTATTTTATCTTTTTTCTACGACAATAGTCAATTCCAAAAAAATTTCATTAAAATTAAATGAATAAACATATAAGAAAATATCAAAAATGCAAAAAAAAAAATTCTACAAAGTAAATAAGACCTTCGCTTTTTCTCCTTTTAAGTTGTGAGATAGACAACTTAATTCCTTGAATTTGTAAAATTATAATTTAATTTTTAAATTAAAGAAGAACAATTTAATTATTTTTAATTTAATATTCCAAAATTTTAAAAGGATATATATTTGTTTTAATAATATAATATGAAACTATTCAAAATAATATATAGATAATTCATTTGTTTTAATTAATAATTCTAAATATGTATTTTGATTTTATGAAATTAAATTATTATTTTATAAATTTGAAGAAATTAATTATACAACCCTTACTATTTAAATGACCAACATTCTGAGTTATTGAGAAAGAAGAAGGCTTTATAATTAGAGTTGTCAAAAAAGCCTCCGACTCATAGACTTCTTTAATTTTTGTTTTTATTAAACTTTTAATATTAGGCCCCCTATCAAAATATTTTTTTTAAATCTCGACCTATTTTTTAAAATCCTTACCTATTAAGAGAGGGGTTCAGGGGGCTTATAGGCCCCCAACTTTTTGTTAATTTTGATATTTTTTTTGAAAAATTTTTAAAATTTATTTTTTTTCAAAAAATTGTGAGAAAAATGAATAAAAAATTATTGAAAAAAATTATTTTTTTCTCGAATAAAAAAAATTCAAAAAGAATTGTAAATAATTTTTTATATAAAAAAAAATCAAAACTTTTTTATCGGTGAAAAATTCGAAAAAAATTTCTAGAAAAAAAATTGTCCAATTTTTTTTTAAGAAAAACATCGATTTTTTTTGATAACGTGGGCCTATAGGCCTACTAAGCCCACAAAATTTTAGGTGGCTTTTAGTGTTGAGGCCTTCTTTTTAGGGGTATTTTAAATTATAAAATTTAATATCTCCTCTAACATATAGACTAAAGTCAATAATTAAACATGTAGACTAAGGTCAATAATTAAAGAGTCTGTCAGATTGATAAATACCTAGTATGTATGCATCAAGGTTTGCACAATTCACGTGCGAAAAATTCTTTAAAGTAAAAATACACCTAACACATTCCGACAATATGCGGGGTCTCCTTCATTGCTCACTACTCCAAACTCCTATTTACTTCTCTCTCAAATTAGATTATGTCACATGTTGCTCCTTCCAATATTTTTAATGAAAAATATTTTATGGATATCTATTATTCACTTTGAGATATAAATAAATTGAGAGAATAATATGATATATTAGTGATGTAATGAGAATATAACATAAAAAAAATAAGGTATTGAATGAGTACTAAAAAATAAAAAATGTACACGTATAAGAGTTCATTTTTAATTATATTCATTTTCTTATTCAAACATCATCATACTCATCTTGTGTGTTTTGATATTTCATTTTACTTTATAAAAATATATTTTTAATTAAAAAAAAAAGTGCTAACAACGCACTATATTCTAACGAATTTTCTTTTATTAGATAAAATTTACATGAATTCCACCAAAATTATATATGTTTCATTAAAATTTAGAGGAACTTATATCAATTTTCACCAATAAAAACTAGTGCATGTTAAAAAGTATGTTGTTAATATTATTCTGTAAAAAAATATTATTAACTCTTATAAAATATAATTATAATAATTAAACAAATTTAAAATAGATAAGAGTTTCGTAAATTTCAATTGTCTTCGATGAGAATTTATATTCTTAAAATGTTTGATAATTTTTTCATTATCAAAACAATTTCAAAGAGAAAAAAAAGTAGAAATATGAACAAATTAAATAAAATGTAAATTTTTATAACTATTATATACAGACTTAAAATAAATTCAAAAAAATCTCATACTAGATAAAAAAAAATCTCTAATTAAAAAAAAAAATCTCATATATAAAAGTAAAATAAAAAATCTTGTAGGGATAAGAGCCCACTACCAATATACTAGATCTAAACCTGGTTGCCCACGTGTGATTACAAAAGCCACACAAATAACGTTTATGGAATATCAACAAGCTATCTGAACACAACCATGTTAGTATATTTATGAACAATTTGTTTCTCCATCCAAGAGACTTGTTATTTACATAATTTGTCATACGGCGACATGAAATTGAAATAGAAGGAAACAGAAACCAAAGGCCAAGCAACAACGATACTACGCCTAGAGTTTAATTGTTGTGTTCATACAAAGTTTTATACTCTCAATAGATCATAACTACTTATGAACATTATTTTATAAATAATTAAGATATATATCTAATAATTTTTAATAATTAAACAATTAAAATTTGTTAAAAATATAAAAACTCTTTAAAATAGCGATTGAAAATTTGCAGTGCAATTACTTTATTTTAAGAGAACGTGTTTATTTTAATTTTTTTACTATATTTAATTAAACAACTTTTATGATTAATTGTTTAATTGTAAAAGATGATGTTTTAAATGCTTTTTCACTTAAAAATTTATCCCACCATGCACCCACAGGCCCTACCTGCAGAGGCGTTTCCAGTTCGATTTTGGTGCAAAAATTTATCATGTTTAACATGAAAATAGAATGCAGTAGTTTGGTTCATTTTGAATAGCCTCCTTAAAAAATTGACCTAATGTAATAAAAATAGTTTCAATTGAATTGGTTTATTTGGTTTTTGTTGTAATATAATTACAATTTAAAAATAAATAAATATAAAAAAATAAAGATATTTTAAATTTGATTATACGCCTTAATTTATCAAATGGTCTTACAACTATCATTAAATTGTACTTATCGAACTACAATTATATATTTATATTATAACATATTACAAGTTAAATAACATCAACATATACTTCATAACATATAAATTAGTTACAAAAAATAACTAATAAATATTATTAAAAATAAAAAACCAATAAATAACTTATTATCAATACAAAATCTCATCTTAATAATAAAACAAATAAATATTAAAATTTAAGTTATTTAGCTGGGTTTGGTTTCAAAAATAGAATTTGATGCGTGTAATTTTGACAAGAAGAGATCCAATACGATGGTATGATGTAGTTTTCAAATGTTTTAATCGTTTTGCAATTTTTATTAAAATGAGTTTCTATACATTTTTTCTTGAAAAAAATTGAGTTTATATGTTAACACCCCGAGTAACTATCAGTTTCCTGAGTGTAGCTCAATTAATAATTGTAAAGATATCGAAATAGAAAACTTGAGTGTGAATCTCATGTGAGTCTGAGTGATAAATTATTTGATCAAAATAAGAAAAAAATTTACAAGTGGCTTTAAAGAAAATTACAAGTAGACAAAAACAGTACGAGCAATTCCATTACGGCGAGCGTAATCCTTTCGGTTGAAAGCTAGCTAGGGTAATCATGAAATTATTATATTAATGCACTGCTAATTGTTTAATCCCCCACGCTTCACACGTGTGAGCAGAATGAAAATAGTTCCTTCTACCTCAAATTTTAAGGAATCTTTGTTCTATGGACAAATGTCAGAATGAGCTATCTTGACCGTATAGAAATGATCAATTTAGATAGCATGTTTATTTGGATAGGTTTAAAAAAGCGGATTAAATATGAACTATATATCATTAATACCATAACTCGGGATCTATGCAGGTTGCAGGTTTTTCAAATTCGTCATCTGTTTTACCAACAATTAAAATCATTTTATTAAAATTAAAATAGATCATTTTAATTTTTTATCAATTAAATTTACAAGAAATTAAAATAAATTAAACTTAAATACGTATTTTTGTTCGAGGAATGAAGTTTAAAATTGTGATACGGATTTAGAATTAACATATAGAAGTGAAAGGAAAAAGTAAGACTTAATAAATAATTAAAAAAATATATAATTCAATTATTAATTTTAAAACGATATTTAATATACACGTGTCTATATAGTTATATATAAAATATATTTTAATAAATATGTAATTGTTAGAAGAAAAATAAATCTCAATAAATAAATATATCAGGACATATAAGTCATTTGATTATATTTTTTTCTAGTCGATCTTTTATTTGTTTTTAATCATAATTGAATTATGACATGTCATATATAATGGTTCCTATGTCATATTAATGGAACATTCATGCACCTGCAACAAGTTTTTTAGGACAATTTGTTTCAACTTTCATGTTTGCATCATATCTTTTTTTCATTTTTTTATTTGGTTTTCAAATGAGAAACTAAATTGTTCTATTATGTTACATAAAATTTACTGATGTTTTAATAACTTAACAATATATATAATTTGTTTTTATACAGTTCAATATAATATATGTGATTCATGAATTAAAGAGAGTCGATATTTTTATCATAACGTATATATATAACGTATATATCTTGTATATTTTTTGTGAAGATCAAATTGTTCGTTTTCTCTAAAAAGAAAAAAAAATAGAAGCGTGACAACCATTATTATAGTCTTTTTCTTTACTAAATTACTGTGATATTTTGTTTTATACTTATTATTGGTAATATTCCAAAAATATTGGAAGATTGATGTGTATGATTCATGTGGAATAGTCACATGGTTCCACGACATTTCTTCAATTTCTAAAACGTGCATTGTTTTGATTTGGAAGTTGACCTAAACTTGTTATTCAAATTGCGTTAAGTTGTATGATAGAATGCACCAACCAGAATTTGCTTTTGCGGTAACTCTCCTTATTTTACACATGAGGCAACACGAGGCACTGAGCTGTGAATTAGTAGGAAAACGTGTTGTTTGTCTTTCTTTTTCTGTTGTTTTTTTTATTTGATCAACCAATGACTAATTTGTAGATAAAAATTGAATACAATCTATTTTAAGAAAAATACTTCTCAGAATACTCATTCCCATCCCCATAAATAAAAATCAAAAGGTGTTACACTACTTGCTATTGGTTTTCCATTGTAACTTTCTCAAAAAATAAAGGCTTTCCATCAACGAGATGCAATTAATTAGTACGACACATTCTAATATTTAATAGCAAAATTCGTATAAAAAGGGATTATTTCAATTAAAATTTTACAATTAATAAAAATGTAATTACCAATTCGTAAAAATCAAATACTAATTATCGAGTAAGTGTAGATGTGTCTGGAAATTGCATATATCTTTTGCACCCTAAAAAGAGAAAATCATCAAACAAGGTGAGTTTTCCAACAAAGGCTGTGCAGGTTCATCATCTTACAAAATTAGGAGTACCAAATTGACGATTTGGTTTGAGAAGATTGATGTTGTTGCTACTAACAATTGTGCTGGTGAAGCTATCTTACCGTGGAGGAATGTAACAATAGTGATTAACCATTCCACAGCCACAACCACGATTTCTCCAGCACAATAAATTGCCCGCTTACAAAACCTTTATTCTTTTTAGGTATGTAATTCCGTTGAGGACTTACCCGAAACAGATGCGCTACCCAGCGCGTAACCTTGTCTCCCCTACTCCTCTTCTGGTTATGCCATTACCAATCGCGGGTAACCCCCGGGCCGGCCGCCCCTGACCTAATAAGAACGATTATCCTTATGACCAAACAGCGATAGTTTCACGATCCCGACCAGCAACTTGTTGGGAGTAGGGGCATCCAAGCTTG